>NW_027452642.1:0-7500 GCF_964194025.1 Convolutriloba macropyga | reverse complement strand
ACTAAGGACTATATAGTTCTAGGTTACTGTACACAACGACGTTCACATGTTGATGTTTCAGCTGCCGCTTACTAGAAACAACATAATACTTATCGTGCATACCTTTCCATAACTTGTCCTTTTCAGATGCATTAGTTTCCCTTTGTCTTGGCTTCTACAGTCAGACTGGCTACTAGTAACAGCACAGTACTAATCACATATCGTTCTACAGTTTGCAGACAACTTTCACATGTTGATGTTTCAGCTTTCGCCTACTAGAAACAACATAATACTCGCTGTATACATTTGTAGTTCTCTATGTAACTTTCATGTGAAGAAGTTTCGCCAGTCTTTTTGACTGTCTCAAATCTGAGTCATGCTTAGGCTACTAGTTGCTTCATAGTACTTATCGCCTCGAGATCATTGAACAAAACTTGATTTTCACATGTTGCTGTTTCAGCTTCCGCTTACTAGAAACAACATAATACTAGTCTCATTAAGTTCCGTCTCTTTGCAATTTTCTTATGAAGAAAATTCGCCATCACAATGACTCCAGCAGTTCTTGATCAAGGAATGCAATCATTGATCAGAATGCTATTATTTGAATCGGTTCTGCTTTAAGTGTTCCAATTTTATTGGAAGCACCAACAATAGAACATCAATGTGTTCAATCGAGAGTTATATAACCCTGAATCGGACGCAGTCAACAGCCGAAGCCGAGACCGCCTTTTGCGTTAGAGAGGTCGGTAAACAAATCTTGCGATTCATACCGAATTAACACATATAGCTGTGCTCCTCTTCGTAAAGCGAGCCAAGTGATCCCCTGTTGAAGGATGTATTTGGACCAATCTAGTAGCATTTGGTTTCCAACAAGCTCTCCCAAGTTAGCTTACTTATTGGGCTTTTCAACCAATTCGGTTGGCTACAAGCATCATCAAAGTACTAGCCACAGTTTGATCGCAAAATTCTACGACTTTCACATGTTGATGTTTCGGCTTGCGCTTAGCCTACTATAAGCAACATAATACTAGTCATATCATAGAGCGTGATCAGCTTGTGACGTTCTCATGATGAAGTTTCACCAACAGTGTCTCACTTCGAGCTTAAATCCAGCTACTAGTAACTACACAGTACTGACTGCAACGATAACTTTTATCTATACCTTTCACATGCTGCGCTTTCGGCCAGGGCCTACTAACGTCAACATAATACTCGATATAAACTTTTGTTCATGATGCAGCTTCCCCATGCAGAAGTTTCGCCTTCAAATGCTCTCTTGGCCATATGACGTAAGAAAAGGTTACTAGTAACATCACAGTACTAGCCACAGTTTGATTGCAAAATTCTACGACTTTCACATGTTGATGTTTCGGCTTGCGCTTAGCCTACTAGAAGCAACATAATACTAGTCATATCATAGAGCGTGATCAGCTTGTGACGTTCTCATGATGAAGTTTCACCAACAGTGTCTCATTTCGAGCTTAAATCCAGCTACTAGTAACTACACAGTACTGACTGCAACGCTAACTTTTATCTATACCTTTCACATGCTGCGCTTTCGGCCAGGGCCTACTAACGTCAACATAATACTCGATATAAACTTTTGTTCATGATGCAGCTTCCCCATGCAGAAGTTTCGCCTTCAAATGCTCTCTTGGCCATATGACGTAACACAAGGTTACTAGTAACATCACAGTACTAGCCACAATTTGATCGCAAAATTCTACGACTTTCACATGTTGATGTTTCGGCTTGCGCTTAGCCTACTATAAGCAACATAATACTAGTCATATCATAGAGCGTGATCAGCTTGTGACGTTCTCATGATGAAGTTTCACCAACAGTGTCTCACTTCGAGCTTAAATCCAGCTACTAGTAACTACACAGTACTGACTGCAACGATAACTTTTATCTATACCTTTCACATGCTGCGCTTTCGGCCAGGGCCTACTAACGTCAACATAATACTCGATATAAACTTTTGTTCATGATGCAGCTTCCCCATGCAGAAGTTTCGCCTTCAAATGCTCTCTTGGCCATATGACGTAAGAAAAGGTTACTAGTAACATCACAGTACTAGCCACAGTTTGATTGCAAAATTCTACGACTTTCACATGTTGATGTTTCGGCTTGCGCTTAGCCTACTAGAAGCAACATAATACTAGTCATATCATAGAGCGTGATCAGCTTGTGACGTTCTCATGATGAAGTTTCACCAACAGTGTCTCATTTCGAGCTTAAATCCAGCTACTAGTAACTACACAGTACTGACTGCAACGCTAACTTTTATCTATACCTTTCACATGCTGCGCTTTCGGCCAGGGCCTACTAACGTCAACATAATACTCGATATAAACTTTTGTTCATGATGCAGCTTCCCCATGCAGAAGTTTCGCCTTCAAATGCTCTCTTGGCCATATGACGTAACACAAGGTTACTAGTAACATCACAGTACTAGCCACAATTTGATCGCAAAATTCTACGACTTTCACATGTTGATGTTTCGGCTTGCGCTTAGCCTACTAGAAGCAACATAATACTAGTCATATCATGGAGCGTGATCAGCTTGTGACGTTCTCATGATGAAGTTTCACCAACAGTGTCTCATTTCGAGCTTAAATCCAGCTACTAGTAACTACACAGTACTGACTGCAACGATAACTTTTATCTATACCTTTCACATGCTGCGCTTTCGGCCAGGGCCTACTAATGTCAACATAATACTCGATATAAACTTTTGTTCATGATGCAGCTTCCCCATGCAGAAGTTTCGCCTTCAAATGCTCTCTTGGCCATATGACGTAACACAAGGTTACTAGTAACATCACAGTACTAGCCACAATTTGATCGCAAAATTCTACGACTTTCACATGTTGATGTTTCGGCTTGCGCTTAGCCTACTAGAAGCAACATAATACTAGTCATATCATAGAGCTTGATCAGCTTGTGACATTCTCATGATGAAGTTTCACCAACAGTGTCTCATTTTGAGCTTAAATCCAGCTACTAGTAACTACACAGTACTGACTGCAACAATAACTTTTATCTATACCTTTCACATGCTGCGTTTTCGGCCAAGGCCTACTAACGTCAACATAATACTCGATATAAAATTTTGATCATGATGCAGCTTTCCCATGCAGAAGTTTCGCCTTCAAATGCTCTCTTGGCCATATGACGGAACACCAGGTTACTAGTAACATCACAGTACTAGCCACAGTTTGATTGCAAAATTCTACGACTTTCACATGTTGATGTTTCGGCTTGCGCTTAGCCTACTAGAAGCAACATAATACTAGTCATATCATAGAGCGTGATCAGCTTGTGACGTTCTCATGATGAAGTTTCACCAATAGTGTTTCATTCGAATTGGTTCTGCTTTAAGCTCTCCAATTGTTTTGGATGAACCAGTTTTGCCCTTCGAAGCCACTTTTGTGAGCTTTTGTGGGTCTTTACCAAGAGGATATACCTCAAGGCCTCTTTCAATTCCTTTAAGTTCTTTCAACTCCTTTACAGTTTCTAGGTTCACATAGCTGCAAACCTTATTTCTAGTTTTAAGTCTGGCCAACTTGGGGAGAGTTGGTGCAGACCGTGACCAATTCTAGTAGGATGCCACAACAAGAATGTGATCAACTTAGCTTGTCGATGAACCTGCCCCACATTCAAACAACTCTATCGCCTTTTCCTCGTATAGTTATATGCGAGGGCCTCTCATAGAGAGCGCTGTTAGCAACCTTTTCCACATAGACGATAAAGTTGTGAGTGTTTTGCACATGGCTGTTGTCATCACCACGTGACGAGTCAACTCAGCTTGACTCTCTACACTCCGACAAGCTTTGCACATACGCCTTTAGTTCAGTATGTGTCTTTAATCTGACTCCGGTGCCTCAAGCCGGAAAAATTGTCAGATTATGATCATTATCGGTTAGTCATCCCGATGCAAGATCGTATCGTACTGTCTTTGTCTACCTCCAGATTCCGAAGAACAGGAGGAGACTCTCCCAGACCTACATATCTGGGAGAATGTTCAGAGGGCGAGAAGCTGTGGATTACTCTCCCCTAAGAACTGACTAAACTTTACCCTCGTCCAAGGTAAGTTTATTTTAGCTAGCCTTCTATGTAAAGGATCTGAGGCTAAGCTGTGTTTTTTCGAGCCTTTGGCTCGGAGCAAGTTCAGTGGGCGCCCCGAGTAGCTCAACTCTTTCCCACTGAACAGCGCAACGCTCTGTCACTCGCTGGGATTTTTGCGTGTCGGTTCTAACCACGCGACTTGTGGACCTTTTTAGGCCTTTCTCATTCACAAGTCTATAGCTGGGCTTCTATAACCCAGCTTCTGAGATCTAGATAGCTGCAGTTCTGCTAGGCTGCTTTTGCTAACTAGTCTCCCTTTAAGCAGTCCCTTGCCATGACTGCTGAACTATGTATCCACACAAGTAGTTTTTGAGCTCGATACATAATTCGAGATTGGTTGCCAAGCAATCTCTAGCGACAGAGCGTCATGCGCACTACAGACATGGCCTCTACCAGCAGCCATGCCCGAAGGAATCAATCACTGATCCTTCCGCAGGTTCCCCTACGGAAACCTTGTTACGACTTTTACTTCCTCTAGACAATTAAGCTCGATCCGCTTCATCCCGTTGCCGGAGACCGAAGTCCCAACAGTAGGAATTTGCAATTCTTGCTTAACTATCCAATCAGTAGTAGCGACGGGCGGTGTGTACAAAGGGCAGGGACGTAATCCCTATGAGTTGTTGACTCATAAGTACCAGGAATTCCTGGTTCACGTCTGCAAGTTACAACAGACGATCCCCTTGAAGCGCTGTACTTTTCTCTGATTGCCCAGTCCATTTCGGACCAAGGGCTGAGTACTCAATCTAAAAGTACACAGTGTAGCGCGCGTGCAGTCCAGAACATCTAAGGGCATCACAGACCTGTTATAGCCTCACTTCATCTGCGGTATTTAATTCCGCATAGTTCCTCTAAGAAGTGTTTGAATTCACATATAGTGAATTTCATTATTTAGATGGAGAAGATCTCGTTCGTTATCGGAATTAACCAGACAGATCACTCCACTAACTAAGAACGGCCATGCACCACCGCCCATATAATCATGAAAGATATTCAATCTGTCAATCCTTAAGATGTCTGGACCGGGTGAGTTTTCCCGTGTTGAGTCAAATTAAGCCGCAGGCTCCACTCCTGGTGGTGCCCTTCCGTCAATTCCTTTAAGTTTCGATTTTGCAACCATACTTCCCCCGGAACCAATAAACTTTGGTTTCCCGGTTAATCTCTTGCCAAGTCAAGATCGACTTTGACAAATTGTAGGTTGGTATAGTTTATGGTCAGAATTACGAGGGTATCTAATCCTCTTCAATACTCTGACTTTCGTTCTTGATTAATGAAAACATTCTTGGCAAATGCTTTCGCAGTAGTTTGTCTTGCCACGATCCAAGAATTTCACCTCTAACGTAGCAATACAAATGCCCCCGTCTGTTCCTTTCAATCATTACCGCACTCAGCCAACCGGCATCAATCGAGTAGCGGGTCATTCTCCATTATTCCATGCTTTATTATTCGATCCCAAAGGATGCTTTGAACACTCTAATTTTCTCAGGGTGAAAACACCGTTTCCACAGTTCGTCACATTTAAGTGCAAACTATTTCTTCGATGCGAAGGATGAGCGGAACGAGTCAACAGATTTAACTGAAGACCATGTTGCCGTTCTACTCAAACAGATCCAACTATGAGCTTTTTAAACGCAGCAACTATTGCATACGCTTGTAGAGGCTGGTATTACCGCGGCTGCTGGCACCAGACTTGCCCTCTACTCGTTCATCAATGGAGCTTTTAAGTCCATTCCATTCTGATTACAAACCATAAAGGTTCATATCATTATTTCTAGTCACTACCTCCTCGTGCGGAGAGTGGGTAATTTGCGTGCCTGCTGCCTTCCTTGGATGTGGTAGCCGTTTCTAAGGCTCCCTCTCCGGAATCGAACCCTGATTCCCCGTTACCCGTCACAACCATGGTAGTCCGTTACACTACCATCATAGGTTGATAGGTCAGAAATTCGGAAGTTCCGTCCCCAAGCCGAAGCTATCTGGGATCTTTCAGTTACTAGGACTCATCACGGGATGTGTCTGTACTTAGCAAATCACCCGGTGTAGTCTTGTAAAAGTCTCCGACAGTGTCGGACAATCAGCATGCATTAGCTGCAGGGTTACCGCAGTTATTCATTTAGCTTGCAAATCAACTAATAGATAGTAACTGATTTAATGAGCCATTCGCGGTTCCACTTTTTCAAGCTTCGCTTGCACATGCATGGCTTAGTCTTTCAGACAAGCATATGGCAACTGACAGGATCAATCAGTTTAATTGTACTTTGAACAATCTTTCGATTTGTTCGAATTTAGAAAGACATAGCCTTGCGGCCTCGTCAATCTTGCTTTGAGCTTTTTAAATCACGAAGAGTTTCAATGCATGCTTTGGCATGGCTACTAGTTACTACACAGTACTCTACACACTTAGAGTTACCCACGATTACACATTTCACATGCTGATGTTTCGGCTCGCGCGTACTAGAAACAGCATAATACTATGTGTACTGGTAGATAGCGCTCTGTGAGCATTTCCCATGAGCAGGTTTTGCCCTCCAAATCTCTGTTCTACTGTTACCAATACCGGCTAACAACTGTATCATACTAGGGAGAATTGACTCATGATTTAAAAACCAGATGTTCACATGTCGATGTTTCGGCTCTCGCCTACTAGAAACAACATAATACTAGTCTGTTAAAAATCTCAATCACGCCGCCTCTTCAGATACAGAAGTTTTACCTTTTATTGGTTAGAGAACAGCTTTCCAGCTGTCGACATGGTTACTAGTAACAACACCGTACTCAACACAAAAACTTTTCAACTTCACAACTTTCACATGCTGATGTTTCTGCTTTCGCATACTAGAAACAGCATAATACTTATTGTTTTGTCAAGTAATTTGTGTGTCTTTCCCATGTGAAGTTTCACCGGTCAACAATGTTTCCCTGACCAATTACGGCTACTAGTAGCTGTATAATACTAGGGAAAATGATTGAGGATTTAATATCAGATTTTCACATGTTGATGTTTCGGCTTTCGCCTACTAGAAACAACATAATACTAGTCTGCTAAGAAATCTCGCTCAAATTGCCTTTTCACATACAGAAGTTTCACCTTCTATTGGTTAGAGAACAGTTCTCAGCTGTCGACATGGTTACTAGTAACAACATCGTACTCAACACAAAAATTCTTCAACTTCACAACTTTCACATGCTGATGTTTCTGCTTTCGCGTACTAGAAACAGCATAATACTTATTGCTTTGTCAAGAAGTGTGTGTGTCTTTCCCATGCGAAAGTTTCACCGGTCAGCAATAATTGCCGTGTCCAATTAAGGTTACTCATAGCTGTATAATACTAGGGAAAATGATTGAGGATTTAATATCAGATTTTCACATGTTGATGTTTCGGCTTTCGCCTACTA
>NW_027452641.1:0-35086 GCF_964194025.1 Convolutriloba macropyga | reverse complement strand
CTCATAACACATGTGATTTAGTTTTGTCTTCATTTAAGAGTTCACTTTGGCTGTCTGCCTTGTTTTTGTCTTTGTTTTGGTGAAATGTGGATGTAGTCCTATTATTATAACCATTGCCATAACCATAACCATAACCATTATCATCAGCCGTAGCCTGTGATTGAAACCCATTGTCATTACCATAACCATAACTATTACCATGGCTATTACCATAACGGTTGTCAGCAACAATATCATTGTCATTACCATAACCATTAACCAATGTATTTGTTCTAGTTATCATAGTACTTGCACCCGCTTCTACAAGACGAGAAATTCTCATTGTAGTATCGGGACTCATGTAGTAATACATCATAATACCTGTACTGATAATTCCAATAAAAGTTGATGCACACGTTAACCATTTAGCTTTAACTACTTGTTTGTTAAAACGTCATTCAGTATTTCATTTTTTTTATGCAAAAAGTTTTTTAAAATGGAGCTTATAATTATCAGAGTTAAATTATTTCTATCTGTTGGATTTATCATAATTGGTTTCATATATGCAATAACCTTCTCTATCTCATCAATTTATAGTTCCCTTTTAAACTAAGAGCTTTTAT
This sequence comes from Convolutriloba macropyga, assembly GCF_964194025.1. Lineage (NCBI taxonomy): Eukaryota > Metazoa > Xenacoelomorpha > Acoela > Convolutidae > Convolutriloba > Convolutriloba macropyga. The sequence continues at coordinate 34,484 of NW_027452641.1, read as the reverse complement.
ATCTAAGAAACCTACTCTGGAATCATATATCATAGTTCTATTACTATCAATAAAAATAAAAGATTTCTCTTTCTTATTATATTTAATTATACCATAACGAAGTTTTAGATCTAATCCATCTGTACAATTATAATAGTTACTGTTTAACTCTTGAGTTATGTCATGGAGTTTTTGATTACACTCATCTGTTATATCAAAATTGCTAAATAGAACAGCTCCTTTATATGTTGTTCAATAAATAGTTGTCCATTATATCACAGTTCAGTCTTGCTAATTTATTTACTTGAGGTGGTTTATGACACATTACACACATTTGATTATTATAATGTCTCCCTTCTGTGAGAAATAGTAAGCTATGTCCTTATTTAACTTATCATCGATATCATCAAGAACAATTACACTATTTTCGAGTTTTTACATATTTTCTAGTGTGATGATATTTATATCACATATATCAAAGTCGGCGTAAATTCGTTTTGTTTTTGGATCTATCCAATCCCTTTCATCTTTGCATACTATAATTTTAGACCTCTGGTCATTTTCCCCAATGGACAATTGGTCTTGGTGTTTGACTTGGTCTTTGATATCATCTTTGTCATCATCTTCATCTCTCTGTAACCTTGAACTGATTTCATTCCAGATATGAACAGTATTTCGTTCCAGGATTATATCAAATGGTTGATCTTTAGGTTTAGTTCCAGTTTTAACTATAGGTCCAGTTTTAGTTTCAGTTTTAGTTGCATTCTTAGTTTCATTTTCTCCAAATGCATAAGGATCTTATCCTTCAGTTGAAGTCTGATCTCTATACAGTTTTAAAGTTTGTCTAACAAGAAAGGTCTTTCCTGTCCCCTTTCCACCATAAACTATAGTATGCAATGGTGACTTTTCAAATTCAAATCTTATCAGATATATATCTACAAATCCACCTAAGTTTTTTTCTAGTTTTTCATATTTACTTGGTGTAGAATCCTACATTATAAAAGAACTAATAAATCTGAAAATAAATTTTATAACTGCACTCCTCGTCTCCATTTTTATATATTGATGTTTTGTTCATTTTCTACATAATAAAATGTTGATCATAATTTCGAGGAATTCAAAATAAAAATTAAAATTGTTGATGAAGCCATGAGTAATATCAAAATAGAAGATTTTTTCAGGGATATAAGTGTTATACCAATAGAAATAATAATGAGATATCAGAAACCAGATAACTTTAATGACAACAACTTTAAAATTATTGTTAAATTACATCAAACTGATGGCACCCATTGGGTTTTAGTTATAAGGAGAGAAGGTGGTGAGACACACTACTTTGATAGTTTTGGTGTTGAGACTCCACCATTATTCTTAGAAGAATATGTTGATCAAGGGTCAGATGAAAGAATACAAGAAAATGATGAATCTTGGTGATCATACTGTGTGTGCATGATCCGTCTTATAGATAGAGGATTAAGAATAAAGAGTGCTCTTTATATTTTAATTAATCAAGTCAAATAATCAGGGATGTATGATGAGTGTTTATGTTTAAATTGTAAAGATATTGTCATTGACAATGATAATGAAAATGACATTGTCATTGACAATGATGAAGTCATTGGGTTTTAACCACTGCCAATTGCTGATGATAAGGATAAAGTCAATGATAATGATAATTTCAATGACAATGTCAATGGGTTTCACCCACAGCCTAAGGCTGATGTCAATGATAACATCAAGATCAATGATAAAGTCAATGGGTTCCACCCACAGCCTATGGCTGATGACAATGTCATTGACAGTGATGATGATGATGATGAGGATGATAATATCACTATCAATATTAAAGATAACGATAAATATAATGATAGAGATAAAATTATGTATCTTTTTGGTGAAAAACATCAAAGGAGTGAACCTAACAACGAAGAAAATCATAGTAACAATGTTTCTATTAAGGTTAATGGAAGTCTTTAATCATGGTTAACGATGAACATATTACTGTTATTTCTGCATTCCTTGAGAACTTTAGATGTATAATATCTGGTCCTAGTGAATATGGTAAAACAATCTTATCAAGAGTATTAATTATAGGTAATATATAATTTGATAAATTATACTTCATTGGTCCTACTGGTGATCAATATGAGGGTGTAAAGATTTATAAAGGTAAAGTAAGTTTTGAGTTTTTTAAAGATGTTAAAGTTTCACCCTCCCCTATCAACTACCAAAAAAACTTAAAGAAAATTTTGATATTTGATGATGTTAGACCCAAAAAACCCTTTATTAATGGATACTTTTGTAGAGGTAGTCATAGTACTTGTAACATCATATATCAAATGTTGTTTTATCGTGTAAATCAAAAATCGTTCTCTTTGGATAGGCAAAATGTTCGAGAGAATAGCAAACTATTTATTTTGTTCGAACAAAGAGATAAAGCGCTCACGTATACATATCATGATTTCTTTATTGAAGTTGAACTTGATTATAAAGATTTTACTAAACTATGTAATGATGTATGGAGAGAGCCTTATAACTATATTGTTATTGATATATCTAAAAAAATTTTAATGGTAAATTAAGAATTAATTGCGATGGGAGATTTTTGTAGTTCAATTATATTCATGATTAAGTCTATGACTAAGTCTAAGTCCATGTCTATGACTAAGTTAACGTCTATGACCATGTCTAGGTCTATAACTAAGTCTATGTCTAAATGTAAGTGAAAGTCTATACCTGTGGCTATGACTATGACTAAGTCTAAGCCTAAGTCTTTATCTATGACTATGACTATGATTAAGTCTAAGTCTAAGTCTATACTAAATATCTATAGCTATTTCTATATCTATATCTATATCTATGATTAAAACTATTATTTTATGTGGAGATTAAATCAGATGTAAAGTAAAACTCAACACATCACCATTGAAATCAATTGGTCTTCCATTCTCATCTTGAATATGAAATTCATTATATTCTAAAGCATCTTTTGTTACATTTTGCTACAAGACATTAGTTGAATAATTTTTATAAAGTAACCTGGTGGTTCTGTTAGAGTAGAAATGTATAGTATGTCTGTGTTATTACCATTATCTTTAACACCAGATATAACATTACAGTGAATTTTAATAGTACTAAACCCACAATATCAGAAATCTTTTGAGATGCAAATTTACCTTGTTCATTTGCTATTTTTCTAAGTCGTTTTAATGAGGCTATTGAGTTTTCTATATCAAAGTTAAGTGAACCCTGTTTTAATTCCATTAAGATTTTCATTGTATTCTTATCAGACTCCATAATAAAAATACCATTAGTTTCTTCTTTTATTAATTCTGCTATTTGAGTTAGTTCATACGCACCGCTTATAACAGCTAATGTATTACCATCATATAAAAATTGATTATACCCTCTATTCACACTAAACACTGAGTTATAAACTGATGATCTAATTAAAAATAACTCTGTTGTTTCAAGTATAGGTTCACTAAAACTAAACTTTTCTGTTGATTTCATCACTCTAAAGTTAAGTGTGTGTGTTCTTCTTTAGTTTTTATTAGAGTTTCATGTATATTCTGTAGTTCCCATAAGATAAAGTTGTCTGTCATTTTTTTTTATTTAAACAATATTAAAATTTTAGTTATATTTATAGTTATAGTTATAGTTGTATTTATAGTTGTATTTATAATTATTATTATGCTTAGAGTTATTGTTATAGTTATAATCATATTTATAGTTATAGTTATAGCTATTGTTGTATGATTACGTGAAACAAAACTAAAACAAAGCCAAATTTTTATTCTATAAAGTCCTGGTCTTAGGCCAAATATTCATACTATAAAGTCCTAGTCCTAGGTCAAATAATTTAATTTAGTCTTAGGTTTAGGTTTGGTCTTAGGCTTAACAACAAAGGGGTTAAACTTTTCACATTCCGTTATTTTTTTATATATAAAGATGAGTCTTCTACAGAAATTTAAAATTAATTCATATTGTGTTGGTGGTAGACACTATAGTGGTACTAATAACATAAGAGGATTTATTACAGCTAAAGGAAATAAAATGTTAAAGGATAATTGTGTTAAATGTTAGAGAAAAAAGTCAATGACTGCCAGTGATGCAACAATAGAGGCAGAAGGATTGAAAGGTTTCTTTAAGAATGTTGGTAAAGCAAAACTTTACAGCAGCTGCAACTAGAAACCCTAGAGCAGCTTCATCAACCACACCTGATTTAATTAAATTTGCACTTAATGGTGAAGGTATAAAAATTGTACTAGAAGGAAGAGGGTTATACTTAGGTGCTAAGAAGGTTAAGTAATTTTATTAGAGTTTAAATATAACTATTACTATGGCTATGGGTATGGGTATAATTATGACCAAGACTATAACTATGGCTATGGGTATGGATATAACTAGGATTAAGACTATTACTATGACTATGGCTATGACTATAACTAAGACTAGATATAGATCTAACTCTAATCTTATCTATTTATATTTTAATATCAATATCAGTATTACTGAAAATAATTTTATTACTTAAAATATTGTTATCATAAATCAAATAATCTAGCAACAATGAATGCGGTTAAAACCAATATTAATATCATCTCAATAGAGAAGAGAATCATTTAATTTTACGTGATTCATATCTAGAGAAAGAGTTTGTTGTATCAGATAATGCTGCTGGTGTATTTGGTAATAATGCTTATATTAGACTAGTTAACTAGGGCGTGGTGGCATTGTATAGTTAAGTTAAACATGAAACTAGTGGTGGTAGGACTATTGAATATATAGATAATTGTCGTCCTAATCTATTAATGTATAAGTTATTAGCTAGTACTGATGATGAATATGAGAGTGATTTTGTTAGAAATCAAGGTAATAGAGATAGTCAACTCAAAGGTGATCATGCTGCTGCAGAACGAGGTCATATGTATATGATGATTAAGATGAGTGATCTATTTGGGTTTGTAAATGAGTTAGAAAATATTTTATATGGTTTATGGTTTAATCTAATTTTAAAAAGAAAAAACAAAGATAGAGCTCTATTCAGAGTTAAAGTTGGTGCTTATGCAGTCGCTACTGACGGTAATATAGATATTAGAGATATATCATGCTGTTTATTTACTATTTATCCTAATAATGACAATATAATTATTGTGCAAAAGGGTTTAAGTGAAAAGAATAATATTGATTTCAGTTATTGTGAGAGAAAGGCATTTTATAAGAATGTACCCAAGGCTACTAATTTCTTGTTTGATCTAGGTTTGGATATTGATATGGAAAGACCTCAATAGATAAAAATTGATTTTGAGGATAATAATGTTAATGAAATAACTCATGATACAAGTACACTTTGTATATTGAATGTTACTGAATGTTATTGTAAGATTGGTAGTGAATTTTATCCTGAGGAAAGAATGAATACTAACTGTGGTGCTAATAATTACAATGCGGCTTTTAAAGAGATTGTTAGCTTTAATAAAGATTATAATGGATTACCGCATAATATTAAACCATATATAAATCATAGAACATTCAAAAGTAGTTATAGATTATACGTATTTAATATCAGATATCAAAATGATTATATAGGACCACAGTCAAAACAACTTATTTTTAAAGTTAGTGTTGCTGTTGCTGATGTCATTTGTCATGCATTGGTATTAACTAGAAAAGTTATTAGTGTTTATAGTGATGGTAATAAGATGGTTGATATAGTCCCGTAGAGACTACTCGGTGAAACTACTACTCAGATGACCGAAGGTCTATAGTGTCTTAGTTTAAGTTAATGGTTTATTTATAGTTCTATCTAACTCTTTAGTAATAGTTATATCTGTTTAGTTATAACCCTAAACTATTTCTTACTTGTCTTAGCAAAGCACTTACCATAAATAATATCTAATTTCTTTTTATTCTCTATAGATAGACTTCTAGCTTCGAGCTTAGTATTTGGCTTAGTCTTAGGCTTAGGCTTCGTCTTAGGCTTACTTAATATTTTTTATCAATAAATAAATTCAGTGTAAAAAGACACTCAATTTATTTTTCTTATTCTCCACATATTCCTCATACACCTTGACTAATTCTTTATATTCATCATTATCTATTGTGTTATCGTTCATTGATTTGGTATTTAGTTTTTTAAACCTGTCAAAAAACTGTTTACTTGAAATATACATTTGTGAATGCTTTTTATTTTATTTGTTATTTTAGTAATAATTGTTTTCGATAATGAGCCATTAACAGCTGACGTAGCAAAAGCTGCTGGTATAGAATAAGGTAATCTTATATCTCTTAATGCAACTGATGTTGATGTTGCATTTGTTGTTATTGATGAGAATAGTATTTCTGTTACCTCGGTTATTTATGTTAATATAATTTTTATTTCTACTTAACTTCTTAATATAGCTATTAGTTTCAGTTTCATAATATTTTCTAATATGTTTATAATGTTAGTACTATTATTCAGTTTTTCATTAGCTAGGATTTTATCGTTCATGTTTTGTTCTGAGGAAGAGTTAAAATTAGTGTAAAATAAAGGTGTACTGGGTTTAGTTTCTTCCATTTTTATATAGTATAATGTTTTTTTAGTTTTAGCCTTGTAAATAGTCATAGTCATAGTCATAGATATAGTCATAGTCATATTCATAGTCATAGAAATAGTCACAAATATATAGTAAAATAACTCAAATCTCGTTCATTATATCCTCATGATTGAAATCATAATGTATCTCTAGTCTTGCTTGTTCTTTGTTGTCTACAATTTTGCCTTCTAAAAAAATGGCTATTGTATATTGTACCATTATCTTTTTATTCTTTATCAGAGCTTCATCAACAGCAGAATTAGTCTTTTCATCATCTTGCTGTATGTTAGTAAAATTCTGATTAAACTTATTATTATCAAATTCTTGTTTTAATTGATTATACTTCGAGATGGTATCACTAGCAACCTTATTACAAAGATTAACAGTTTTTGTAACTTCATTTGCCTATGTGATAAACTCAATAATAAGTTCTTCATTAAGTTGTATTTTGTTTAGTTGTAGGGTTTGAGCTTTAACTTTATCAAAGTCACCTTTTCTTAGTTCAGATATTTTTCTTACTTAAAATGTCTATTTTATTATTAGATGATAATAAGTTATTATCACAATACTCTTTACTAACAACAGCCTTTTCATCTATGGGAGGGTTCACATTGGTAATTTTATCGGTATATTTCCTTTCATGTCAATATTATCATTATCTATTAAAAATAATTGACGGGCCTTATTTGTTGTTAAGAGTGTTGATTGATGTTGCCAACGTCCATTGGATCTATTTGCCTGATTAAATCTATTTCTTGTCATCTTTGTTTTTCTTTACAGAAAGATTTAAGATAAGCTTGTGCTGAATCACCAGGGAACCTGCTTCGCAGATGACCATAGGTCTACATTTAATGATTCCTAAACCTTATCAATAGATTCAAAATCAAAATCAGACATTAACAATTCCTGTTCATAGTATTTACGTTCTATAGTCTCACCATTAAAATATTCTAATTTATATGTTGGTGGTTGGGTTTCCAGAACTTCATTAACCCTAAATAATTCTCTATTTCAATTAGAAGTGTATCCTTTAGAGAAAATGTTACGTTTGTCAGCATTTCTAACATAATCAACAACTTTAAGTTTTGGTATATTATTCTTTAAACTAAATGTGTGTTTATCCTTATTAGGATTATTAGAAGCATCAACAGGTGTCATATTAATTGTTGAATGATGGTTATTGTTATAGGTTATTTCTGAATCAAATAATGTATTTACCCAATTACCGTCACCATTGACGAACATTGGTGTATTAATTATGAGAAATAACGTTCTAATAAATCTCTCTTTAAACACACCTTTAAGGTTACTATATGTAGAATACAGTTCTTTAATATGTTTAATATGTAGAATACAGTTATTTAAAGAATTAAATTTTTTATTGTAAAACTCCGTAACTTCATCTACCCATAACTTTTATGATTTTCTACTTTCTCCTGATACTATATTGAAACAACTAGTAATAGGTATACCAGATTTGTTCTATAATAGAATAGCCTATGCATATTTTGTGAACAATTCTCTAACAGCTAATAAAAATTTATAATTATTATTATAATTACTTAGAGATGATTTGTCTATCAAATCAGCTGACCATATTTCATCTTTATGTAATGGTTTTATTTTTTTCTCTTCTAAACTTTGTAATTTGAGGACTAAATACTTATTCAGCTAGTTGTTGTTGTTAAGCTTCAATTTTGCTTCCTAGAAACTTCAGTCAACAACGTAGTTGTAGGCATACCTATTTATCATAATTAAAAACAAAGTTATCTGATTAATCTTTATTAGTAATATTCATTGATAATAGTTGTTTAGATATATTTAACATTTCCTCATATGATCCATCATGACCAGCTTTTGTTTCCAGTTTTAGTAATTCTAATCTTTCTAAAAAATCGTTTGGGCTCACATAGTGGTTGCAACTTCGTTGATCTGTGAAGCAGGCTCCATGATCTATGAAGCAACTTCGTTGGTCCGCTTCGGAGAAGGGGGAAAGTTATTGTTTTGTAATGCCCCTACCTAAATAACGGGTAGATGAGCTAGAGAGATTTCTTTTCACATCAAGCAACTGTTTTATTCTTTTATATCTACTTACTTCTTTTATCACCTTTTCCCGTATCATAATCGATGGCTCATAAAAATCATTTAAATTTTTTTCATCTTCCTCATTCTCAATGTCTTCATTTTTTATGTTTGGACAATTAGTGAGAAAAATATTAAAATCACGAGTAAATTTGTATATATTATCTTTAACTATAAATGAATTATCGTCATAAGTTACCTTCACACCATCAATTTCAAATTCACCATTACTCATATTTTCTAACTTTAGCTGTAATTGAGGGTTAGATTGACGTCCCATTAAAATAAAAATATGAGCTGTGTCATTATCAATTATAATTCCTGGTTTATTTCGAGCTTTCTTTGCAGCTTCATTAGACTTTATGAATGATTCATTAGACATCATTAATGCTTTTTTGATCCTCGAAGAGGTTTCACCTATCCATGAAGAGTTTTCACCTATCTGGGAAACAGCTTCCTCAGTTGTCCTTATTTTTTATCTATCTCCTGTGTTTGCCAGTTTATTGCCTTCAATGTTTGATTATTTACAGATAAACTCTTTTCAATATAAACATTCAAAGTTTTAGTTAAAAGATCAAATGACTCCCCTATTTCACCATAATATTCTTGTTGTCTTAATTTATCTTCTAATATATTTCTTCTCTTTTGTTTTTCTAGATTCTTCAATTCTATAAGTTTTTCTATTTTATTCATTTTTAGTTGTTAAGGTAAAAATTATAAATCATTGTATAATGCAATAAGACCAACGATTAACTCTCTATTAATATCAATGGTTAAATCTTTAATGTTATATATAAGTAGGTCTTTACTTATATCTACTCCTAATTTTTTCAATTGTTCTAATGAGCTTTTAGAACAATAAACACAAGTAGAATGGACATAAGTTTTTATCAAGGGGATAACTTTCATTATCACTTAATAAAAATGCTTTATTATCAGTGTTACTTAGACTTATCTTAGTAGTTTTAATAGTTACCATGTTATCCCCAGATTTTGTATTCTACATTCTTCTACAATTATTTTTTGTTATACAGTACTGCATTATAATAGTCTTCATATTTACCGTTGGTTTTTTATTCCTTTCTCTTTAGATGTTTTTAGAATCTTAAGATTTTAAGTCTTTGATTGCTGTTCCATGAATCCCCTTATGACTTCACTTCCAAGTTCATGTTTAAATTTACCTGGAACTTTATTATTAGTTTTAATTGGGTGTCGAAATTGCTTAAGTCCATGTATTTGTCAGGGACACTGCTTTCAGTAAAATTTAATACAAAATTATCAGCATCTATATAATGTAACATTAGATCTTTGAGTGATGGCTTTAATACATTATATAAGAATTCATACATGTGGAGTTTGCTGTGTTCCAAAACAGTTGAGACTATTTTGCTTTATCATACTGTATCGCTTTCTTATAATAGTCTATTAGAGTGTATCTATCATATCTAATTACATCTTTATGTGTTGGTTTACTAACAGCTTTAAATATTTCTAGGTCATCTGTTAGTATCTCAGCTTCTAAAAATTTTAATGGATTTTCACAATTTTTACCAAATGGAAAACTATTCAATAACTTAAATATTTTTACCAGCCTCAGTTTTAGCTTCAATTCTCATCTTAGTACTAAGTTCAATATATTCTTTAATTATATATAACAGTCTTGTTACTGTGAACTTTAGTAACATTTATGGTCTTGTTTGAAATAAGTTCAAACAAGTCTATATAATAATATAGTCCTGTTTGAACTTTATTTTTCTGTGAACTTTGGTAATTTTTATACCCATCTTAACAACAAACTTTAATATTCTATTGTGGATTGAATCTTCATATTTATCATTATGATCAAATAATTTTTTTGCACTTTTTGATGAACTTAACTTCATTTTATAACCACAGTTTATTTCATTTTCTCACAGTTTTATAAACTAATTCATTATTCTCTACTTTTTTCTAAGAGTTATTAGTCGGAAGGTTTTCCAGTTTTATCTTCACAACCATTTGTGTATTCTAAATCACAGATAACCCAATAGCCGTACTCACTATCATCATCAGCGTTTAACACCTCGTCTGAAGTTGTGTCAGTGAAGCTAAATTCTTTATAGCTAAAGACCTTTCTGCATTAAAGCTTAACCGTTTAAGTTGTTGGCGTCAATGTACAATATCCTACTGTTGTCATTATTAACATTTCTATTACCCATAACACCACATATACCACCTCTTATAGCACTATTGAAATCTTTTGGCATTTGTTCATCTTGTATTGTATCTAATTCAATATTACTTAGTTTTGGGAAACAATCAAAACTATAACCAGGTAGACTAAAATTATGCAGAAGATTGAGTTTATATGTATTCATGTTTAATTTAACAAATGAAATGAAACAGTATTCTGATATTCTAACAGCAATCTCCATATACTCTATTGTTAATTCGTTACTTCTTTTCTTACTATTACTTCTATTAAACTTATCAACTTCAGCTTGGAGTGGCAACTTTTTTGTTATTGATGATCTAAAGTCTTCCATTGATAGATTGCCCAATATAATATTATAGCTATTTTCTTCTTTAAAATTTTTTTGGGATAAAATATTTTACTTTTAATAATGTAGACATTAGCTATTTTTAACGTTATATGTAAAACCATATGTTAACGTTATATTTTTTCTGTATTCTTGTTAAGTATTCATAAACATACTCATTATCTTCCCAGTCGTCTTCAATTAGATTATTAATTTTTTTCCCTAGTGGCATCTGCAGTTAGAGGGTATAATGCTGCTGTAATACATAAAAAAAGACAACTAAATTTATTATTTTTGATAATTAATATTGCTCCCGTTTTACGTCTTAAATCCGTTGGTAGTTCAGTAAAAGATCTAGTGATGGTTTAGTTTTTCTAAACTTAACTGTTTATCCGTCACACGCATAAACTTGTAGTCATAGCCATAACTATCATATGTTTCTCTTGAATAATCGGGCCATTGATTTAGATCGAATCGATGATATTTAGTCATATACTCTTCTGTTCTAATGATTATATTAGTAGTCTTTGGGTCTGCTTGTGAATTTCTCTGCCTATATAAACAATTAACAGCAACTTTATTTTTATATGATTTAAATGGTATAAAATCATCTAAAATATAATTTACTGGCTTATTGATTGACATTTTCGATAAGTTCATTATTTAATTTAGTAATATATATCTGTTTCTGATTAGTGTTCAATTTATTAACATAATCATTAGTTATGTCTAGTTTTTCTCTCCAGTGTTTATTCAAATGAGTTTTCAAAGCTGTATCATTTTTAAACGTTTCACCACAGGCCCAACATGGTACTACAGCTTTGGGCCATACACCTCCATAGGTTTATCCGAGGATTCAGTTTTAGCTTTAGTTTCAATTTTAGTTCTAGTTTTAGCTTCAGTTCCAGTTTTAGTTTCGATTTTAGCTTTTGGTTTAAGAATTCAAACATTTTCATCTGGATAATACACCCTCTCCATAGTTTCATCTGAGGTTTCAGTTTTAATTTTTGTTTCAGTTTCTGTTTCATCCTCTTCGGAATCAAACATTTTCTCAAATAGTTCTTTTTGTTTAGGAAGGTGTGATTGGTGTTTGTATAACGCCTTCATTGTTTCGAAGATCAAATTATAGACATCACAAAAGTTTGCAATTGGCACATTATTGTTTGTTGAGCGAGACCTTGTGTATTTTATTAGGGAAAAATTATATTTTTTCGAAAATTGAAAATTAAATGAGAAATGCGTAAAAATAGGCCTTGGAGAGAATGTTGTAATGATTGTAAAGAATTAGAATATTGTTTTTTTTACATGCAAAATATAATCAAGGTAAAAATTTAAATAGGGCACTTAGGAGATCATCATGATGATCCTGGTTTATTTCTAACTTGCGGTATGTGTGTGGTTAATAAAAATATTTCTTTCTTTATATTTAGAAATACAAGATGTAAACTCGGTATATCTTCATAAATATAAATACGCACATACCAAAAATAAATTCAGGGATTATGTCAAAAAATTTGATATAAAAGTGTAGAGTTAAGCTGGTTTTTTGTTCAGGTTGTTTTCGCATTTTGATTTTACGCGCTTGTTACACGGTCTCACTAGTTGCACTAGTATCTGGGGACGTCCACAGAAGTCAGTGGGGTTAGAACCCAAACGATCCGTCTGAAAACGGTTAAATTCAGGCTTAACTCAATACTAGTGGATTGCACAAAGTGAGACAAGAAATGATAGTTTTTAATTCTATAAGAATGGGTGTTTAGAGTAATGTGTATATGTAGTAGTGTATATGAGTAGTGGATAAATAGTGGAATGGGAATATAGAGTGATGTGTACCTGTAGAGGTGGATATATTCAATACTGTAGCAGTGGATAAAAGGTGATTATCGAAGCAAAAATGAGTACCCTTAGAGTTTTTGCTTGGCAAGAACCTTTCATCTACTTATTTCAACAACGCGACTTATCAGTGTTTTTTAACAGCGAAGTTCATTCTTCAGTCGTTCTCTTAACATTTTTTTGTCTCATTTATGATGAGTTCAAAACCGGTAATTAATCAGTTCAAGACTCTTCAAAAAGTGGACTCTGGTGTATAAACAGGGCTTATTTGAAAGGTTTGAGGTCAATTTAAATTTTTACGCGTTTTATACTCGAATCTGATTTGCTACAATTTATGACGCATTTTGGTATACTTCCTGTAACTTGCTTTGTTTATTAACCATCCGCAGCCGGGATATTCAGAGCCATGATTTTCATCGGATGGAGTTTTTTAAATTTATGCAGCTGTTCAAAAAAACAGCATTGCAAATCGATTTGTGATCTCCACTTAACGCGTCGAGGTGACAACGCTAAAAACCGCTAAAAAGTGTGAGATTTGAGGTGAATGCGATGGAAAGGTGTCAGAATTGCAATTTTTGGAGGTTAACGCGGTGAATGTGGTGAAAAAACAGAATTCACCGCTAGGAATAGCAAATCTTACAAAAATTCACCGCTAAAAATCACTGTAAAAATTTGCAGTGAAATTTTGTAAGATTCGCGGTTTTTAGGGGTGACCTCATCCCGGGTCGAGGTGTCACCGCTAAAAATTGCTAAAAGATGTAAGAATTGCGGTGAATTTGAATAAAAAGTGTAAGATTTGCGCTCAATGCAATGAATGTTGTGAAAAAAAACTTCTAAGCAGTGAAATTTTCTTTCACCGCTACCAGCAGAATGCGGTGAAAAATTTTTTTCTGATAAAATCGCAGTTCTTGAATATCAAATTATCTTAAATTCACAAGAAATATCATTGCAGTAAGTGACAGATGGCGCAGTGGAAAAAATGTTGACGTGCAGGAGGTGAGAGGTTCGCATTCCGTTTTTTTTCGTAAGAAATCCGTTAAATGCGGTGAAAATAAAAATTTCACCGTAAAAAAAAGAAATCTTACAAAATTTCACCGCTGAAAACCCCAAATCTTACAAAAAGTCACTGTTTCTACCGCACTCATCGCAAAAAAATGCGGGTGCTTTGCATTGAAAACTGTTTTTTCTTCACAGCACTTAATTTTTCTTCAGTTCATTTTTTCGACAAAAACTCCACTGGGTTGAGATTCATTAATATAAAAGATGTTGGGCTGTAAATCCCGAGTCGAGGTTTGGTCAAAAATAATGTAAGGTTAGAGGTGAATAGCTGCGAAAGAAATTTTTTTTCAACGCAAAGCGCCCGCATCTTTTGGCGTTGAATGCGGTAAATTTTTGTAAGATTTGATATTTTTAGCGGTGAAATTTTTATCTTCACCACTTTCACCGGGTTTCTTACAAAACAAAATGCCATACACGGGTTCGAACCTATCACCTCCTAGATGTCAACAACTTATTCCACTACGCCATGTGTCACTTACTGCAATGATATTTCCTGTGATTTAAGATAATTTGAGATTTAAAATTTGCGAAATTTTTTTTCACCGCATTCTGCTGGTAGCGGTGAAAGAAAAAATTTTACTGCTTAAAAGTTTTTTTCACCGCATTCATTGCATTGAGCTCAAATCTTACACTTTTTATTCAAATTCACCGCAATTCTTACATCTTTTAACGATTTTTGGGGGTGACACCTCGACCCGGGATGGGCTATATTCGGGTAATTACACTAACACCATAAATTAGTCCCGTTTTATCACTTTCGCTTGGAAGAATTTAATGGGTGTTATGTTTTGAGTTATAGGAGATTACGAACTGCGAATGGAGAGTGGTGGACAAGTTGGCTTTGAAACTTGGGAAATTCCAATGGGATTTACGGCTTTCATCAATTACGATACGAAATGGGCAGAGGAAAAAAGCATATCCAATTCAAAAATGATGCTGCCGTTGCCTAATTCAACTTTCGTTAAGGAGTGCCCATTCATTAGGGATTTGTTTCTTTAGCTATTCAAGGACATTTCATAAACAAATGCAAATCAGAAATTAAACCTGAATGATTTCAGGTAAACTCAGTATCGGGTTAAGTTAAAAGCAAACCCTTTTTGAGTAAAACAACGCTAAATGCAAAATGTTGGAAAAAGCCAGACAAAAATTATATGTATAGGCATGTGATCAAAACAGCAGCTTTGGTGTTGCTGAAAAAATTGATTGCTACATTTGACATCTTTCGCAGTCATAAGTTAATCAACCAGTAGCCCTTTGGTTAAAAAGATTTTTTTGAAAGAAACATGTACAATAAGTCGTGTACAATAGTAGTTAACAAACTTGAAAATCATGCAAGTATCTTGCAAGACAATGCATAGTTCTTCCATTTTTATTGCAAGATTCTTCCAAATTTTGCATTCTTCTTGCAATAAGCTTGCAAGATTTTGAAATAAATTATCTTACCTGCAGGATTGACGGTTCTTGTCGAGCTAGCAATTTGAATAAAAAAGATAAATTAGCTAATATGATGTCAGAAAAAAGTCCCAAGACTTGATAAAAACCGACTTTGAGTCATTTCCAGTACATTTTGTGTTTTTTAACCCTTCTACTTATTTCTCGGCTTGGTACAACCAGTGGGGGAGTTGCATAAAGGAGCTACAACAGAACTGAGCATAGCACTAGGAAAAACCTAGACTACAAGACCTCTCCAAAACAAAACAAATAACATTGGTTTGAACATTGAACATGGTTTGAAACAGTTCTCGGAAAAATTTTTCAGTATTCAAGTACCTTAATAAAAAAGTTAAAAGTTGAAGCATGTCTTTTTTTCTAAGGGTCAGTTGAGGCGAAAAATTAAAATAAAACAATTTTGGATCGTGTTGATCATTTATCTTTGATCAGTTGACCTGTTGATAGTTTTGAAAAAAAATGAAAACCTGCGCGTTTCTTGCAAGTGTTGAAGTTTGTTTCTACCTCAAGTTAATAGTCGGGGAAAGACAACCTTCCAGAGTTCTATACAAAAGGTTTCTTGATTGGCGGAAATTTTTTCAATGTTATTCACAGTGTCCCCCGCCTGGCTTTGCCTCCGTTTATGAATCCACTCAGCCGCTTAAAAATTAGTTTGACGCATTTCATTGGAATAATTAAACAGAATCGGGAATAAATAAGTCAAATTTCACTCACTGAAGTTTAATTCAAATTAATCAATCAAGTTGGAATTTTTAAAAGTTTCCAAATTTGCAACTGAACAAATCAGGTGAACTTAACTAGCTCTAATATCAGCCTGATGATTCTGTCTTTCTTGGATACCAATTTTCTATCTTCTTTTTTCCTCTCTCAAGAAAGACTAACTTCACTTCACAACAATTCAGCTCTCTGTTTTTTTTACCTCAGTTCGAACTCCTCTATGATTTTATAGAAGCTATGGGCTATGATTTGATCAAAATTTCTTTGATTAAACTCAATCCAAGAAATTAGATTTATTTGTATGTTTTTTGCCTCCGTTTGTGCTTCTAAAATAATTTTTCTAAAAGTGACAAAAAAAGAAATTACCCTGTAGTTTGTATTATCTCTCTAACAGTTTGTGATCAAGCTGAGATAAAAACCTGATAATAACTTATTTTTATAAATCTGGCGCCGCTCAGAAAAACAACTTTCCACCCGCTAAACTTCCCTCTAGAGCACTCAATTTTGTTCTTGATGTAATCCATTCAGCAATTGACGTTGAAATGTCAGCGAAAAGTACAGCTAACAAAATTTTGTTAAAAGGAACTCAATTTTATTTATTCCAGTTTCGGCAATTTGTGATAAAAGTCAAAATATTCAAAATATACACTCTCCGATTGTTCTCCAGAACGATTGCTTAAGAGCTACCCTTCTATACCACATTATCCTAGATCACCCTCATCTGTAGTTGAATTTAAAAAATACATTAAAGGTTTCCTAACTTTAATGTAGGATCAGTTTAACTCTCGAGAACAAAGATAGGATCTTATTTATTAAAAAGCAGTTGTCTCCGCGGGAACTGATCTTCTCTTCTCATAGTCCTCAACGCTCTCACTTTGATGAGGGATCCTCGGAATACGAAGAGTAGCGGGCGAACCTTTCATTGGATAACAAGCCTAGCAACGCCACGATCTCTGCATCGACACTGGGTTGAAAGGAACTAGCTGTAATCTCTTCCTCCAAAACCCTACTGAATTGTCCGACCAATCACTCGATAGGCAGCCCTCAGCTCATGCCATGCGCCACTTTCCCCCTCTAAAAGGATAAATCTGCCCTCCTTCAAACTCTACAACCAGGTAGTGAGCATCCATAAAAACAAACCCAACATGGAGCAAACCCACACCCACTTCAGACTCACCCTCATCTTCAATTTCACCGGGAAGTTAAGTGGGGATCACGTAATACATAGTCACCCAGGTTGAGGTCCAGACCCAAATTGACTTCTGATCAGACCCAGTCGAGCGCACACCCGTGTGTTCCCAGACCGAAATTACAGGGTCTTTTCCGAAGTTCGAGCGCACTACGGTCTGATCATGGTCTGGAGATGGTCTGATCAGAGGTAATTTTGGTCTGAAAAGTCTGATCATAGGCGGATTCGAGCGCACTTGGGTCTGATCAGAGGCAATTTCGAGCGCAATTGGGTCTGATCATAGGCGGATTCGAGCGCACTTTTGTCTGATCAGAGGCGACTTCGAGCGCAATTGGATCTGATCATAAATGTCTTCAAACGCAATTGGGTCTGATCAGGGACCATTTCGAGCGCATTATTTTTTTTTCATTTTTTTGTTTTTTTTACTGAAAGATGTTGGCACTGCCAAGAGGCAGCCAAAAAGCAGCTTTCTGATCAGAGACTCATCTAAAGTCCGATAGCTCTGATCAGAAAAAAAGAGTCCAGCAGATAGCTGAGGCCGGTCCCCTTTAGAAGAAATTTTGATCAACTGGAGACCACGACGTTTCTTATGGAAAGCTGTCTTAACTCATCCATTGAGTCAGAATTATAAACTAATCGGTACACTAAATAAAATTTGTTCTCAACAGTTGGGTTTTGTTTTCTTTAGCAATACTTTTAAAATTGATTTTTCCTTAGATGAATTAAATACTGCAAACATCAGTTTTTATGAAATGAATATATTATAGCAAAATTAGGAGATTTTTTTATAAGTAAAATTTGTCTCTGATCTGACTATTTCGAGCGCACTTGAGTCTGATCAGAACCGGTTAGGAGCGCACTTCAGTCTGATCATAAATAGCTGCAAGCGCAACTGGGTCTGATCATAACTGCTTCGAGCGCAACTGGGTCTGATCATAACCTTTTCGAGCGCATTTGAGTCTGATCATAGTCTGATTAAGGTCTGGGCAATGGTCTGAATTTGAGTCTGGACCATGGTCTGAAGATGGCCTGATCAGAACACCTTCGGTCTGGAAAGTCTGATCAGAGGTCACTTGGGTCTGGAAAGTCTGATCAGGGTGAATTTCCGTCTGGAAATTCTGATCAGAGATAATTTCGGTCTGGAAAGTCTGATCAGAAGCAAATTTGGGTCTGGACCTCAACCTGGGCAGCTCCATATTAAATTAATGCTAGTGATTTATTTATCTTACTTACACTCAATATTCAAGAATTAATCTTTTTGTTCGGTCAAAGACAAGAAGCTAAATTGATCTGTTCTTTCTCTTTCAACTTTTGGTTTTGTATAATTTCCATCGTTTTTTTATGTACTCGGTTTTTTTGTCCGAGATCACTTGCATTAGTCTCCTTCGGTTTGAATATTATTAATACTCAATGCACCCGTGCAGCACAACCAAGCACAACGTAGACTAGAGCTCATAAATTACATTGAATTAAAAATAATGCTTTTGAATAAACAACGCGTGCTTGATTCAATTTCTACTCCATAATTTTCACTTCGTTACACTGCTTCAGCTTTACACAGCTCGTTGTTTTTAGCTCATAAGACTCAAAATAATTGCAACAGTTATCACGTTTCCGAAATTTTTAGCCAGAATTTTCAGTTGGGGAGGCGTTTTCCGTTATTGAGCTCCCGGAAAAAACGTCAAACTATTACGAGTTAAACATCGTTGTTGAACCTTTCTCGGCAAATACTTTAATTTTGAGCGAGAATGATCCCAAGGCATCCTAGTTTTAAACAAATGTCTAGATGATTTGGTCCAATTACATAGACAAGGAGACGTTGAGAGTCCGCTAAGTGATCTCAGTTTACGAGTTTTATTCCCAAATAATACATATAAATATATTTACAGAAAGGCGTCATTCAGAGTCCCGTGTCTAGTTGTGGGGTTGATGCGTGGTGTCAGTAAATGTTCTTTATTTAACATCCGAAAAACTAAACAGGTGTCAGCTTTAAATTCCATCATCATGGAGAGAGTTAATTTTAGCCCAGGGCTTCAGTTTTATAAGACTTTAATGAACGTCAAAGTAAGCAAAGGATCATTCCATCATTGACAGCTTTGCTGTCACAGCTGTTCATTGGAACTAGCTAACTCAAACAACTCCCCACTCCTCAACAGTTCACCAGTTGAGAAAGACGCCTCTTAGGAAATGACATTATCTTAATTCTCATATCCATTCCGACTCTCGAATTTCGCCTGGGGGACTCCGACATTGGTGAAAGTGAAGCAGTCTTCTCCTTTAATTTAAAGATCAAATTGAAGCTGACTGGTACTCCAATAGTTTGTGAAGGTCGGCTTGAACAGTGCCAGATCTAGAAGAAAAGTCTGCACTTTCATTCGGCAATTTTGTGGATCACAGGAAGTTGTTCGTTTGTCGACGGAAGAGTGTCATATACGAATGTGCAGTTTTGTTCACACATGATCAATAGAACGCGTGGATCATGACAGTAAGAACATTAGATGGTTGTAGAACTCAACTGGCAGTACATAAATTAGTTGATGATTGCTTCAGCAAAAGGATACGGGATCGTTCACTGCTCTCTTCGTCCTCGAATTTCTTCGCCAATTAGATCGGGTTTAGGGGCAGAACTTGAAAGCGTTAGGGATCTTCAACGTAACAGATGGAGTTTGCAGCGGAGGCTTTTTGCTGGATGTTAATTATCAATCCACTACTGTACTCGTATGTTCTGGGATCCGGTTACAATGTTAGTGATCCACTGGGTTCTCAAACCTTCCGTGTTATTGTGGACGAAGCACACAACTTCGACATCGTGCCGTTTCGACTCTCGGGAGAGTATGAAAATTTTCTAGGCTGAAGATCTAGCGCTAAGCAAGTACGTCCAGTCTTCCAGTTAGTCAGAAGCTGGTTCTTCCGAAAGAAGATCTGGCCAATCCTTTCGGGCATAGTTTCAAGACTTCAGCAGGTGGGTCAAAAAACAAACCGGATGAGCTTGTGGCTTCAATTGAACACCAAGACATTGAGAATGGATTCAAGCACACTTCCACCGATTAGTGCCCACAAAATGCGATATGTTGTTTTTCTCAGTCACATCTGCAAAGTGGTGTCCTCGCTCAGAAAGTACGAAGCATGACTTCCTTAACCTTTATCGCGTCTCTGTAACGCCATTGTCAATTGATTGAGGTATTTTTAAAGCGCGGTAGACATCATACAGCCCACTGATGTAAAGGAATTGGATGTTGAGAAGCATCAGTTCTGATCGAGGGAACGATTCGAGCGGCCTGTCCAAATTCAAACCAACAAGAAACCTTTGCAAAACTTCCGGCGGGATAAGGTGGCTAGAAAAATCCCCTGGTCAAGGAATACGAAGCCTCATCTAAAAGGTATCCATATGTAGCCAAATTATGAAAGCAATGAGTTCCTCGCGCAACGCATTCAATGCCTGGGAACAACTCAGGATTGCTGTTAAGAATTTTGAAGCTTCCATGTAAAGACTGTGATGCTTATATATTGTACGTAATTGCTGGCCATCCAATGTTCCATCGGTTCCCTACATCTTCAATCGATTCTCTGTCATATTGAGCGATTGGCCTAACAATTGAATCTTTTCTCCAGTCTCCAAAAGATTGTCCTAACACTTTTTTCAAAAACTCTGCTGCGCGTCCTAATTCGTCAATCGCTTGAATCCCACATCAAAACTCGAAAACAAGAAGCAGTGACAAAATCCTTACTTAAGAAGGGGTACTAGGTTGGTTTTTACTGACCGTCAATCTCTACTGTGACCAAGTACAGAAGCACTCACTGATGAAAGTTTAGCCGCGCACCTTCATATCTCTTTGGATCCAATGTAGCCGAGATTGAAAAAAAAAATTCGTCAGTTTCTAGTTTCCTAATGTTTGTTCTTTATATCTTCCATTCCACAGCTCTTCGAATTAAATTTGAAATTCATCGAAGTCATGGTCTAGAGTTGATAGCCTGTAGGATTCGGAAAGGGATGGAGACCCAAGCTGCCTCCAAATCACTAGCTATTACTACGTGCGTATCCGTAATGAAAGCTGCTTCTTTCGTATGGTTGAATGACATACCATTCATTTTGTTCACTTCCATCGGCCCACAACCCCACTTTAACTTAGGTATATATTAATATAACCTAAATTTATATTGGTAAGTAAGGTTTTCTGAAGGGGACCAGCATGTCATATTGTCTGGGCCCTTGACTCTGGTTAGAGCCAAAGGACTTTTAGATAAGTCTCTGATCAGAAGGATGATTTAATGTTGCCTCTTGGCAGAGCCAATAACTCTCCGTAAAACAACCAATCAAATTGATGAAAATAGGGCACTCGAATTAGACTGTGATCAGACTCACATTTGTTCGAAATCAGTTTTGATCCGACCCAGTTGCGCTCGAATTGTTTATGATGAGAGACAGTTGAGCTCGAACGGTTTATGATCCGACCAAGTTGATAGTCTTGAGTGAACGCAGCCTCTTCAGTGGAAGAACAGAAACAAAAAAAATACAGGATACGTGCCCGTGTCGAAATGATCCCCTTGATTACGACCTTTCAAGTCCATGTTAAAAGTAGGGGGTAATAGTCTATGGGGGGGGGGGGGTAAAACAATGTCAGATTAGGGAAGTACTGGGGGAGGGGATAATGCGGGTTATTTTTGGAGATTTTACCTCCCAAAAAAACCCAATAAAATTATATAAGATTAGGGGGTAATTTTGGGGGGGTAAAAAAATTTTAGATTAGTGGGTAAGGGCGAGGGGTTAATGGGGCATAATGGGTTGGATGATTAGTCTTTACACCCGAAAAATCGGTTTGAGTCGCAGAACTTCCAACATCTCTCCGTGAGCTTTGTCGCGGCAGGCGTTAGGGATCTTCGCAATTTTCTCAGACTCTACCCTCCACAGCGTGCGCAACAGATCGAGTTTGCAGCGGAGGATATTAGTGGATGTTAATTATCAATCAACTACTGTACTGATATGTTTTGGGATCCGGGTACAATGTTGGGGATCCACTGAGATCTCAAAACTTCCGGGTTATTGTGGACGAAGTACACAACTTCGACATCGTGCTGTTTCGACTCTCAAGTGAAGTTGAAAATTTTCTAGGCTGAAAGACCTAGCGCTGAGCATGTACGTCCCTTCTGAAGCTGGTTCTTCAGAAATAAATGCCAATTTATCCGGGCATAGTTTCAAGACTGCAGCAGGTACGTCAAAAAACAAACCGGATGAACTTGTGGCTTCACTCCGACGCCGCAACATTAAAAATGATTTTGAGCTCAACTTCAACCGATTAGTGCTCACGCAGTGCGATATGGTGTTTTCCCCAGTCATCCCCAAAGTTGTGTCCTTGCTCAGAAAGTACCAGGTATGACTTCCTAAATCGATATCCCGTCTCTGTAACGGCATCAATTGATAAGGTACTGTTAAAGCGCGGTAGACATCGTACAGCCCACTGATGTAATGGAATGAGATGTTAAGAAGCAACTCATAAGTTCTGATGGAGGTAATATTTTAAGCGGCCTGTCCAGGTTCATACAAAAAAAAATTTGCAAAACCTCCGGTGGGATAAGGTGGCCGGAAAAAGTCCCCTGGTCAAAGAAGATGAAGCGTCATCTAAAATGTATCCAAATTTATGCAGCTAAACCTTGAAAGCAATGATTTCCGCTCGCAACGCATGCAACGCGTGGAATTAACTCAGGATTTTTGTTAAAAAGTTTGAAGCTTCCAAGTAAACGTTGTGATGCTTAGATCTCGACTATAATCGCTGACCATCCAAGGTGCATCGGTTTCCTCCAACTTCAATCGATTCTGTGTCATATCGAGCGGGTGTCCTAACAGATGAGTCTTTTCTCCAGTCTTCAAAGTGATTGCCCTAGCACTTTTTTTCAAGAACTCTCCTTCGCGTCCCATTTGGTCAATCACTTGCTTACCGCAACAAAACACGAAAACGAGAAGCAGTGACAACATCCTTACTTAAGAAGGTGTGCTAGAGTGGTTTCACTAATAGCCGTTCTCTATTGTGACAAACAAAACCACCCATTGATGAAATTTTAGGCACGCTCCGTCATTTATCTTTGAGTCCAATGTAGCCGAGATTGATGCTACTTTCCGTCAGTTTCTTGTTTCCTCAAGTTTATTCTTTATATAAATAAGCATTCCACAGATATTCGAATTCAAATTGAAAATCCTCGAAGTCAAGGTCTAGGTCAGTTTTTTTTGATAGCCAGCAGGATTCGGAAAGGGATGGAGACCCAAGTTGACTCATAAGCACTAGCTAATACTACGTTCGTCTCTCCTATTAAAGTAGCTTCTTCCATTTGGTTGACTGACATACCATCCATTTTGTTCACCTCCATCGGCCCACAGGCCCACCTTAAACTAAAAATATATATTGAAAATTAAAATGCTCTAAAGGGTATCAGTATTTCATATTGGCTAAAACCCTTGACTCTGATTAGAGCCAAAAGACTTTTAGATAAGTCTCTGATCAGGATGCTGCATTCATGTTGCAACTTGGCAGAAACAATATCTCTTATTAAAAAAATACAAACAATTTTAGAAAAACAGGGCGCTCGAAATGGACTATGATCAAGCTAACATGCGTTCGAAATCAATTCTGCTCCGATCCAGTTGCGCTCCAACTGTTTAAAATGAGACAGAGTTGCGCTCGAACTGTTTTTGATCCGACCCAGCTGAGAGTCATGAGTGAACGCATCATTTTTGTTGGAAAACCAGAAACAAGAAAAATACAGGATATGTGCCCGTTTTTAAATAATCCACCTGAATACTCCCCAAACTGACGCAAAAATAGGTGGTAAATGTCTATGGGGGTTAAAACGATGTCAGATTAGGTTGTAAGATTAGGGGGTAAAAGGATGTAAGATGAAGGAGTAATTTGGATTAAGAGGGGGATTGATAAGTTTTACCCTAAAAGTTACAAAGTTACCATCCAAAGGAAAGCATGATTAGGCAGTTAAATTTAGGGTGTAAAACGATGTAGAATAAGGGAGATAATTGAGAGTAAAGCGGGAACTTTTAGGCTTTATCCCCAAAAATTCAACCTCAAAATCTATAATATTAGGGGGTAAAGTGATGTAAGATTAGGGGTAGTGTAGTTTAATGGGAGAAATTTTGAAATTTAACACAACCAAAAATCCCCCCAAAATAATGTAAGATTTGAGGTTAAATTTGGTGGGTAAAACGATATATAACAAGGGGGTAATGGGTAGTAAGGAGGAATTGTTAGCTTTTACGCCTCGAAATAACCATCAATAGAGATGTAAGATTAGGTTGTATCTTTCGGGGGGTAAAAGGATATAAGAAAATGGAAGTAATAGGGAGTAATGGGGAGTTTTTAGACTGAACCCTCAAAAATTACCCCCAAGAAGATATAAGATTAGGGGTTAATTTTAGGGGGGTAAAAAGATGTAAGATTGAGAAACTAAAATTTTTAATTTATTTACTTGGTATGGCTAGTATTGGACAAGCATCGTTGGCCTGAGGACTAAGGCGAACTGTCTCAGGGCACAGAGGTAGTGGGTTCAAGGCTATGGTTCCGCAACTATCGAGGTAAAACGCTGTAAGATCGGGTCTGCAATGGGGTGTAAAATGACGCAAGAGTAGGGGGCATAATGGGTTAAAACTTCAAGAGTCAGGTGTTAATGGACCTCATACCTTCACTCTGGCGTCCTTATACCACCGTTACACCTTAATTCTGCGTTGTTTTACCCGCTTTACCCCTACTCTTGCGTCGTTTTACCTACCATTACTTGCTACTGCTGCGCCATTTTACCCCCATTACCCCCTACTCTTGCATCGATCCCCCCCTTACACCCCTATTCTTGCATCAGTTTACTCGCCAAAATTACCCCCCCCCTCCCCCCTACTCTTACACCATTCAACGTCAACCCCCCAAATCAACTCCCATTACCCCCCTCTCTTGAATCGAGTTACCCCCATTGCCCCCAAAATTGATGTAAGAGTTTATGAGGGGCTAAAAATTCCCCCGATTAACCCCCTAATCTTACATCTTTTTTGGGGTAAAAGCTCGACACGGGTTAGGCCACAATTTCGTGAGAGGGGGCTATGAAAGGAAAAACTCTTGTGTTTTGAACCCCAAGAATTTTGTTTATCTTAACCAACAAAGAATAACACTTTACTTTACATGCATGCTTGCTTTTAACGTGCCGGGTTTCATAAATGCTACCTTTTTCTGGGGGGGGGGGACTGTTCAGGAAAATGGAACAGGAGTTAAAGTGGAATTTCGGGCTAAAGAAACATTTTCTCAATTAGCATTCTTGAGGGACATGGGAGTGAAACTGAGTTTGGCAGGGACGAAAAATTAGGATTTTATGGTATATCAAGCGGATTCCAGCTCAGTAAGCAGACAGGAGGGCTTGGTTTCGCTTATGGATTTGGAATAATTGGACCTTTGCAGAAGATGCGAATTAACGACCAGGGGCAACTTGAAGCTAAGTTTGAATCGGTAAGTTCCAAGTTCACAAATTGTTCTAGCTATAGTCCGTTTTGTTTAGTTGAAACAAGTTTACTAATCACAAACGTCATTCTGCCAACCCCTAATTGTTTTTTCACAATGTGGGATTTATTAGGCGAAGTTTTCTCTAGGTTCTCGGAAGGCTTGCTCTTTTTTCCCTGAAGTTCTGAATTTTTTATGAAATTTTGGATAAGGTTTTCAATTATTGCAATTTTGCAAACAGCCTGTAGAGGAGAGAGTACCTAATTTTTGACAGAGCAAACAGTGCGTAGAAATTGTAAATGGAACATGCTAAAGGCGATGAACTTAACTCTTTTTCAGAAGTGCTGAAACTAAGTAAACAATGTGCTGGAAATATGAGACGTTGAGATTATATCAGGAATATGCGAAAAATTGTGACGGAGTTATTAAGAATTGTGCTAAATTTATGAAGCAGATCTGCTAAAGTTGCAATTCGGAGGTATTTCGGAAATTACGATCTTTTTTGCTCAACAAGCGGTGTTAAAACTTTGCAAGAATTATGTTGACAGGTGCTAAAAGCACCCTAATTCATCAAATTCAGCGCCTAGAGCTAAATTGACATTACATTCAACTTATTTCTGACAACGAATTGAATTGAAAGGTCAGATAGTTGCACTCAAGTAAAACTTATAACTTGTTTGAACAACCTCGAACTTTTCTAAGTTTTCTATCTTCACTTTAAAAACAAACAGTTTGATCGGAAACTTGATTCTGCTGACCTTTAAATGTACGGATTCGGAGGTTTGGAATTATTCCAACTAACAGAAAAAGTTTTCTCAATTCTGCAGAGACGTCTTGTTTTCTATTGCACTAAAACTAGATAAAATTTTTCCAGTTTTGAATTGTAAGGAGCATGCTGAAAAAAGTGCTAAACTTTTGTTTAATCTGTTAACGGAGGCGTTAAATCTATCCCTGGGTCTATGATTCGGTTGAGTCCGATTATGATTCAAATAAGGGCGTGCACATCAGACTTTTTGCGACTATGATTAGTTAATGCCAGACCAGGAGTTGAAATAGTGCGACTAAAAAGTTTGGTCCAGACCGTGTATTTATCGCCTTGGAGGGGGTACCTCCCCAGACAAAAAATTGTCGAATCATATTGCGACCACCTCAACTCGGGATAATAGAAATCTGCTAAAAATGCTGTATTTATGTGAGAACTTTGCTGAAACCATGCAGGGGGACGTGCTGAACAATCATTAGAATTTGTGTAAGAGAAACGTCAAAAAAGTGCTCATAAAATATCGTTATAAGACTTTCAGCGACAAAAACTTAACTCAATAATAATAATAAATTGTTTTCAAGTAAGTTAGCATTGCTGTACAAACTAGGCCGCACAGAACCGCCACTTACTTGATAGGTCATCAAAAGGTCCGATGGTCCTCGTCAAGTGATGCCAGTAGCAGTACTAAGAGACTTTAAAAGACAGATTGTCAGATGCTTAAGATGCAAAGGATTTGAGATGATCAGCTCAATATATTTACGAAACTATTTGTTGATTATTGCTAATGTATTGTCTCTAAAACTATACTGATAACGTTTCAATTCTTTTTTATTGAAGTTTTGTATATCTGAAATGAAATTGGGGTTAAACTTTAATATAAAGTTCAACAGTTTTCTTATTCTTACTCCTAACCGTTTAGGGCTAAGTCCACTCACGGCGTTTGTACTTTTCAACTGACGGGATGATGTTCTTTTTAACTCAACTGACTCTATTTCTTTCTCTGTTATAAGGAATTTTAGACTATTTATTTCGCATTCCGATCTAAGTATCTCTGTTAATTTTTTAAAAAGTTCAAAAATGTGCAAATTTTTGATCGAATGCATTTTATACTTTTCTCGATTTTGCAGTGTTGATTCCGTTTTTCTTTTTTTAAACATGATTCTGGCAATTTGTTTTATTTTTGCTTCTAGAGGCTGAAGTGTTGTCTTGCTACTGGCTCCATAGACAAAAACACCATAATTTAGTATTGGTTGTACGTAAACTTTATATGTTACAAGAAGCTGTGCAGTTGTCAAAATTGATCTCAACTTATAAAACAATCCAGAAAATTTGGACAGTTTTTCACATAATTCGAGGATATGCCTATTAAAATTAAGTTTTTCATCAATATGTACTCCTAAGTATTTTAAAGACGTTTTTTGACTGATCGCATCATTCTGCAAAATTATCTCTTGTTGAGAAGATTTTCTGATTGCGTTCAAATTCACAAGGTGCGTTTTTTCTAAATTGAGCGTCAGTTTGTTTCGCAAAAAATAGTCGGCGACAGATTCGATTGACTTCTCAAATTTTTCTGTACTTGAATACGCATTTTGCTTCAAAACAGCGTCGTCAGCAAACAAACAAAATTGCAGTTGAGTCACCGCAGAAATCCTGAATATCATTTATATAAACTAGAAAGAGCAGTGGACCTAGCACCGAGCCCTGCGGCACTCCATATTCTATTGGTAAGAATTCCGACCTAAACTCAACCGATTTGACGCATTGTTGTCTGTCACTCAGATAGGATTTCAGTAATTTATGTACAGGTCCTCTCACTCCTATGTTTTCTAGATTTTACAGGAGCAAGTTTTGTTCAATTGTATCAAATGCTTTCATCAGATCTATGAAGACAGCCTTTACTTCTTTAAATCCATTTTCCCAGTCTTCTCTGATTCCCTCGAGGAAATTAACTAGTGCATCAGTAGTTCTTCTTTTTTGTCGGAACCCAATTGATTTTTATTAAGCAAATCGTATTTATCGAGGAATGTGGTAATCCGATCACAGAGTGTTTTTTCTAGTATTTTTCCAATCGTTGGTAATAAACTAATTGGCCTGTAGTTCTGAGCTTCGGAAGCATTCCCGCACTCATGTATTGGAATTACTACTGCTTTTTTCAAACATTTTGGGAAGGTTCCTTTTTCGAAACACTTATTGACTAAAAACGTCAATGTAGGAACTATAGCATATTTTTTTAAGTATAAAGTTTTTGAGACCGTGACAATCAGTGCTGTATTTATTTTTCATTTTTTTAATGACTAGTGATATTTTGGCTTCATTTGTTGAGGTCAAAAACATGCTGTTTAAAACTCTTTTTTGTCTTCCACTTTTTCCAGGATCAATTAATTTATTCGATAAAGTTTTTCCGATAGTTGTGAAGTAAATGTTAAAATCTTCAATCTGATTCTCTGACAACTCTTCTTGTTCTTTTCGTGTATTTCCACTCAATGTTTTCATTGTGTTAAAAAAGCTGCTGGAGTTGTTTTTTGCGTTTTTGTGCAACATTTTCTGATAATAGATTTTTTTGTTCTCTTTTATTTTCTTTCTCAGCTTATTCCTGGTTTTATTGAATTTTTCCTTGTTTTTATTATTTTTATGTCTCAAAAAGCTCTGGAAAAAGCTCTGTTTTTTTTGCTGCTAAATTTTTTATGCTGTTGTCAATCCAATTTTGTTGCTGAGAAGGTTTTGATTTTTTCAATGGAATATAATTGTCAACTTCCTCAATGATATCCTCTTGGAACTTTTGAAATGCAAGATCACAATCCAAAGCATAAAAGTGCGACATAAGTCTGCCTAATTTGTCTCTTATTTTAAAAACCATTTTTTCTAAAACTAAGTGGTTTTCAAGAACCGTCCAATCCCTGTAAACTTTGTTTTTCTGTGGTACAGATTTTCCGACGTAGTCAGAGAACACGATTTGGACAGTATAGTGATCCGTTACAGCTGACTTGATGATTTCAGTTTCTACTTTCTTCGAGCAGTAAACTACGTCAATATTAGTTCTCGAAAAACATTTAAATCATTTCTTTAACAAATTGAGGCCATTCAGTGGATTTAAAGTTTTTCCCTGACACTTGCCCACGCAATAACAATTCCTGCACATAAAGCTTGTGACCATAAACAATTTCGGAGAGAAATGATATTCCTAGCAACCGTTTGTTAGAGCAAAGTCACTGACCAGCGTTTTTAATTTTCAGGACCCAGAATTAATTAAGCTATTGAGTGATAGAACACGTCAAAAGTGACACGATTTGATATAATACTGTAGGGGGTGTTCAGACAAACGCCCTACAGTAATAAGGCAGCTAGCGGCTGTTAGAAGGTTTACTGTAGAATAATTAGAAGCTACTTAGGTCCTAGATTGCTATCAAAGCTCGTTGGCAGAATTCGTTTAAAATTCTATCTTAGAAACTAGAAGACTAACACTTTAAAAACTCTCAAATATTTTTTTGATAAAAATTTTTCAAAATTCCTAAAATGGTCTGATATAAATTTTGCGTTACAAACGAGCTCTCAAAAGTGACTTTTCGTTGGCTTCACTTTCTCAACTGTGCAGTGTCTGGGGTTGAAATAGTAAAACTTCAATAGTTAAAAAGTTGGGTCCTAAGTTGGAAATGGATTCTTTGCTGTAAAGGAACACTCAAAGGTGATTTTTTGTTATTTCACTTTTTTCACTTAGGCAAGTTCTCAAAAGTTTCAAATTCTGTTTAGGGGGAAATGTGGATACTAAGAGGGTTAAATAAACGTACAATGTATAAAGGGAGAAATCCTCGGAAGACAATTTGCTTGTTCAGTTGAATTTTTAGCATTTTCCTCTAAAAACAAAGAAGCATTTATCATGCTTAACGTTAAACAAACAAAGTTAAATGAGTTGAACAAAACTCTTCTGCTACCTACCGTCTTTGTTTTCGTTTTCTGTTGATGTACGGATTTCGTTGATCTACCACTACTACCTACTACTACTAGCTACTAATACTGCTCACTCCCACCTACTTTTGTTATCTACTACTACGACTCTTTTCTACCTACCTTCTACCCACCATCTACCTACCTACTACCTATCTACCTGGAAATCCGTTGTCGTGAATCCTTACATCAATATGCTTTAGAATTTTACGGAAAAAAACGAAGAAAACTTTTCTCTTCTCTAAAATTGAATAACCTCTACTGCTAGCTGCTACTACCTACTACTACATACTGCTACTACCTAGTGCGCCTGCCTACTACTATTACCTATCACTACTACCTAAAACCACCACCTACTACTATCTAAAACAATTAAAGGCTACTAATAGCTACTACTACGGCCTACTAATAACTAATTTTTCAATCACTACTACTACCTACTACCTACCTAACTAAAATCTACCTTCTACCCACTACCTACCAAACAACTACCTAGCTACTCAGAGATCTGTTGTTGTCCATCGGTACTTCAAAGGGTTTCTATCTTTCAACTGAAAACAAACCAAAGAAAATCTAAAGACTAATTGAGCAAAACAGAAAGTGTTATCTTTTTTTAGCTGCAGTGTTTTTTTACTAAGGCAGATAAAAAAAATGCTCTCCATTGACAAAGCTTTTCAACTCAACGCTAAATTTAATCATCAAAAGTTTAAACAACTATTATTATTAGTAAGTATCAGCTGGTCTTTAATTCTTTCAGCAATCTAGGGTCCGTAGTGGGAACGCACATTTTTTTCAAAATGAGTGTTTTGCATGTTTTACTCTAAAGTGGAACTAAATTTGTGTGATTTTTTCTACTTACGAAGGATTAGTAAAACCCTTAGGGTAATGTAATGTGAGTTAGAAGTTTTTTGTTCAAAAATGCGGTTTATGTTCAGCGCGTGACTTCTAATTCCAATAACAAATCTTTCAAACAATTGAAAAACAAATGATTTAGTTTTCTGATTTAATGCATTGTGTAGCATAAACATTGCGTGTCTCGCCTTCAATCTTCAATGTGTCTAATTATATTTTTGGCATTACACAAGCATATTTGCAAGAAAATTAGTCTTAAGTATGTAAATTCAGGTACTCGACTACTCTACATCGTAGAGACGTTTTACAAAGTTTTTTTGTAAAAAATTGTTCTCATATGTTTGTTTGACTTTACTGGATACTTCACTAACAAGGGAATTAAAATTTACATATTTTCAAGTTTTTTTCTTATAAACTAGCTACTGTTGGGACTACTCATGAGGACTAAGTATCAGTTGATTTCTTATAAAAAACTTTTTTGGCTATTGGTTGTAGTTAACATGTTGTAATTATTGCAAAATTTTGTACAAAGAATGTACCTATAAACATTTTATTCTAAAACTTTTTTCACCGAAACCTGGTTTAAAAAATTTTGTTGTATGGCAATTACAGGTTTTTAAAACCGGAATAAAGGGTGGCCTGATATTTTCTCTCATTTTTTTAGTATTTGAGAAACTGTCCTATATTTATATTCAAACTTGTTTGACAAAGTGCAGAACCTAAGACTATAGGCTTCTCTTTACTCATGATTCTTTCCAGTAAAACAAAAAAAAACAATGTAAACAGGTACGGTTTTTATCAGAGAATACGATATTCAAATTAGATGGAAAGATCGTATCTGAACCTGTTTCAGGGTTTGTAAGATCCTCAGTAAGTATTTGTGCTCTTTCAATATTTGTCAACGGTAATTACGCTACATATGCTAGTAGAGTTGTGCTTTTTAGTTCCAAACATTTATTACAATTCGTACACAAAATGCATCAAGCAAATATTTTTGATAACATAGGTACGATTATACGTATATTTGTACTTTCATTTCATTGACGCGGAAAAAATTGCGGAGTTAAAACCAGCTATCCAAAACTTACCTTGTTACAAATTAAAAGTTTTCTAATTTTTCGGCAACAAAATCTCACTTATCTCTATGTTAATAAGTTTGTTTATTGGTTTTCGTACTTAATGTATTTAGTCACAAGTACACATCCTAACACAAACGGAAGCTGAAAACACTGCCTTGCTGACATAAATTTCTGGTGAGCAAAATAAGAGTATTTGAAAAGAATTTGTTACCAACGAATCCATGTACTTGTTCAACTTCAAAACTGTTTTTTGAAATTGGTACAGTGAAGACCTCAATAGCTTGCCTCGAAAAAACTCATAAGAAAGCGCACAAGTATTCACGTCTTACAACTGTCCTGGAAATTTTGATCTGATATGTCAAATGCGAAAAGCTGTTGATAACCTAGCTTCATGGTTTAACGAAATATTGGGTATGGGTTGATGAACACGCAGGTTCTATACTTCGGTAAATTATTCAAGTAGCTGTCTTAAATTTCTACCTAGCTTAAAGTACCACTATTTATATTCGGTCAAAAGTGAACATCCTAACGCAAACACAGGCTGAAAACACTCATGCACCTTACGTTTATGGTTCACAGACATTGTGCTGAACATGTTTCTCTACTGAAAGAAAAATTGAGAACAGGGGTTCTTATCGTTACTCTAACAAAACGGCATTAGAATTATGCAAATAAAATTAGATTTACAACATGAAGAATTTGATATTGAAAGTAAGAGTAGAAAACGGTCACTCTATAAGTCAGCACTAAAATGACCATAAAATTAAACTAGGACGACCAAATAGGAAATCAAAATTCAGTGAATTTGAATATGCCTGCCTACCTGATCCCTCTTTTATTTAAGCGAACGTTATCTTTCTCAAAAAAGAATTACAATGGGTCACATTGTTTGCTCTAATAAACAATTACAGACTTCCGTTCTCACTCTCACTTTTACTCAACGTGTACTGGACGCTTTGTAACAGCAGAAATCTTGTATATACGCCTTCTTGAACAAAGACAACAGAATATGTAAGCAAAAATGTCATTTAGCCAAAAAAACTTTGTACATTCTGCTTTGATAATCAGACAGACATTCTCATATGCACAACGTTAGTTGTTTTTGTTAATAGCAATTAAATCAAAAGTTGAATTGGTCAGATACAATGTTGAAAACGGTGGAAAGCAGTAACTCAATGTTTTTAAATTACCTTATGCTATTTTTTGAAGAACCTAATTTTGAAGTGCGTAATTTTGAGTTGAGGAACCCCCTTTATTGAAAAACTTATTTTGGTTTTTTGCCATAACGATATTTTATCCAACAAATTCGGTATTGGAATTGTTTTAATGAAAACTAAATCATTACGACAGGCTACAAATGAAACAATTTCAATACTCAAAACAAAAATCTAGTTAGTTGGGCCTGAATTACAAGAATTCAGTGATTCTTGTTCTTATTGATGCAAAAATAACTCACATTCTCAACGAATATCATCCTCTTGGGGAAGTTTTTACTGTGAAGCTCACATCCGCGAACAACACGGACGTCGCCTGTTTTTCGTAGCCCAATGTTAAAACACAACTCAATAAAACGTTTTCTGAAGTTTTCGTCAAATGTTGATGTTTCTTCAAGAAGAATTGGAAAACTTTCTGAAATGCCAAATCTTGCCACGTAACGAAATATTTTTCTTGGCTCCTGAAAATTGGCATACTTGCAACGTGGTAATTGCTTAAGATTTCCTTGGTGTCCATGGGGATTGATTTTATATCAAAAATCAAACGATAGGTATCTGCTGAGGAATAATTCACTTTCCTAAGGGATTGCATTGTGTTATAAAGTCCTCTTTTCTTCTTATTGAAGTTAATGCGGTAACTATGTTAACACTTTTTTTTGGTATCAAAGCAATGATTCTAGGTAGTCCAGTTTGAGATCACACTCTACTTCTTTTGTTGTAAAGAGAAGATTTTGTAGTGATATCTT
>NW_027452640.1:7500-31366 GCF_964194025.1 Convolutriloba macropyga | reverse complement strand
TGAGTTGTTCCCAAGTGATGCCATTTTGTTTGCTTTTGGATCTCATTTTGTTCTGTTGTAATATTACCCGGTGGTGTATTTTGATTCCCGACGTAAAAAACAATCATCTTTTTCAAAAAAACTGTCCGCATTGGCGATCAGATTGTCCACTTATGTAAGTGCCAAATGGTAGATTATTATAAACCACCTTCTGATGATCATTTTAGAAGACTTCAAAATCAGTTCTCCATTCTCAAAAGCGTTCATTAAATTGGACACAATTGGGGATTACAGTCAAGTTCAATGCAAAAAGTAGATACGTAAACTGCCAGAAAATGTACGATTGTCACCTAAATTCCAAACTGAAAAGATCCCAAGTTTGCAAAAGACGGTGGAACCAGTACTGCGAAAGGTAGCTGCCAAGTTTGTCTTCTATTTTTTTAAATTTAGTTTTCGCGCGATTTTTATAAACGGGGAAATTTTTGGATTGATAATGGCACAGGAAAAGTATTGAGAAAAGGCGTCCCTCTGAGAAAAGGCGTCCCTCTGTAACACTCAGTCAATTTGATGAGTGGCAATCTTTGAACAATTGATAGTTCAATTTGACAACGTTCATTGGCTGCTCTTTAACCATATGTAAAGTTCAAGGTTATAATAAGGAAATAAACACACCAGAAGATTATGTGTTCGTAGAAACTAAAATTTTAGTTTACGTTTATGACGGTAAGTCGTATTTGAGATTAAATATAATTGCAAAATCTGGGTTTTTTATGCAGAATTAACAAAAATGAAATAAAAATTCATGTTAATATCCGGTTCTGAACACGTTACTTTGCAACTGCAGAGACAAAATAAGATAAGTTTCATCAGTAGGTTGCCAAACATACATTTTGAGCAAGCGAATTTGCTTTCAAATGTCAGGATTGTCCGCTCATCCTCTTAGATTAGGACTCATGATTTTAGATTAGGTTTCATAAGTTTCCGGGGACTAAAGTGGCAATTTGTTCAAATTTGATCGAAAAATATTTTGAAAGCAGACAAAAGTATGCCAATATGAAAACACGATTCCAGGATGATTCCCTTTCAAAAAATTGTTTTATTTATCTAAAAAACAAAGAGAGAGATAAGCCTAACATTATTTCAATTTACAAGATAGCGTAGATGAGGTACAAGAAATCGTTTAGCTTTTAACATTGCCAAGATTCTCCATTCTTCTCATAGTTGATGGGACCATTCATAGGAAATGCAGCGGTACAATTTATATTTTTTTTCGTTTTGTCATTTGTCAAAGGTAGTTTGTTGAAAAATGAAACATAAGACTTGCTATTCGGGACTTCGTACTGCGGCCGCAAACTTGCTATTCGTATTGATGCCATTCCGGACTTCGTACTGCGGCCGCAAAACTCTTCGAGCCCTACTTTGAAGAAAATATGCAATATAATCTTTGAAGATAATCAACAAAGTTATTATATTGTAATTTTGAAAAAACTAATATGGTATCAATAAAACCAAATTAAATTTGACTTTAACAAACATTGGAAAAAATTTACGCCTCACAGAAGGCGCAAATCTTGGAGCGTACACATATATTCTCAATTGTTTTAAAAACGTTTCGCCATGATCGTGATTTCGACAAATTACTTCAAGTAGTTTTCAGGGTTTTTTTATAATTTAAGGAAAAAGTTAGACAAAGCTTATGCTCGGTTAATTATGAAAGAAATGAAACCCTTTTGAAAAAAGTTAAAGAAATACACAGAGAAAACAAATATAGAGCAAAAGTTTCTCCGCTCTTGAAGTGTATATTTATGTAAAACTTTTTTGAGTTGTTTAAGGAATAGGTTAAATGCATTTGATATTGGTGTAATTGAAGAGGAGGCTGAGAAAGTCTGGGTAACTTGACGAGAATCAAAAACTGAAATCTAGGGAAAAAATAACAGCTGACGGCGATAAATTGCAAGAGCTGTTACAAGAAAAGAAAACACTATGTTCACTTTTTCGTCAAGATGAAAGTTTAAAGGAAGCATCAAAAGATTGTAAATACAAATATCGAAACAAAAAATTGTTCATAGCTTTTAAACCAATTACTTTATGTGAAACAGCCAGATCGTTGACATCTTTTCGGTAAGGTGTTTATACTTAACATAAATACTTAACATAAAAACAAAAGAAATTGTAAATTAAACAAAAAAATTGCACCATAGCAGGAAATTTCACTTGAAACTTATATACTCACACATAATGAGTTCAAGTACTTTCGCTTGAACTTTGCATTTTTTAAACTCAATTTAGCACTGAAGGATATTTGTGATTTTATAACGTTCAATATACCCATTAGGCTTTTTATATTTCATGTTACGTATCACTTATGTTTCGAATTTAGTATTTATAACACCTTAGTATAACTATTTACATACTTTTTTTGTGCAAATGGTGCTCACTTTGTAAGTTAAGGAAATCATTCAGCGGGTATTCAGGAGACGGCCGTGGAAGTCATAATTAAAAGAAATTATAGTAGAGCGGTCCGAGATCTGAGATCTAATGTGATTCAATCTCAAAAAATTGATAAACAACTCGACCATTTGTTGACCATAACTCGAAACCATAACACCAACTCAATTTCACTACTAGGCAAGTCTAATTGCAAGTCATTACACATTACTGATTGAGAGCTATTGTCTGTCATGCACGTCTTTTTACGCTTGTCAGCCTTTGGAAAGTCTTGGCAAATAGGTAAAAGTCTAAATCCAAGTCTTGGCCAAGACTTGGCAAAGTCTTAAAAACGTCCATAGTCTGCAAATGCGCAAAAGTAGCTGACAAATTGACAGAAACTGACAAAAATTAGATGGAAAACGGGAAATCGTCAAAAAATAGCCGGGAAATTGACAGAAATCGATCGGGAAATAGTCAGAAACAGGCAAGAAGTCGCCTAACAGCAGCGAAATTGAAAAAATGGGTCGGCAAAAAATGTCAAAAAAGGCGGGAATGTGACAAAAGTTGGCCTATTTGGAAATCAACAATGATAGCTGGGAAATTGACAGCAATTTTTCGGGAATTCATCCAAAAAAGCGAGCAATTGTAAAAAATTTGCTTGGAACTTGACAGAAATTTGGCCAGGAGATTGTCAAAAAAAACCGTGAAATTGAACCGAAATTTGGGCCAAAAATTGTCGGAAATTAGCCGGAAAATTGTCAAAATTTGGACTTGAAATCGTCAAAAAGCCATCATGTACTCAAACGCCTTTAGTTTTGTCTACAACGTTATATCTAAAGTCAGGTTTAAAGCGAATTTGTGGCAATTGATTGGATTCAAGCGAACAAAAAAGTACCAAAACACCAACAAACGCTTTTTCTAAAGTAAAGACAAAAAATTAATGACAATTGTCTTCGAAATGTAAGGGCATCAGAATCGATTCGTTTCGTTTTCGACCCAGAGCAAGAGAAATTAAACTTTTCTAGGGCAAGTAAAGTATGAATAATCTTTTTTGGAAGGACAAAAAGTAAAGTACAAAGAAAATTAAAAGGCAGTATCAGCCCTTTTCACAACTTTCCATCTACTTGCAATATGGGAGACATTCGCTAAAAAAGAAAAAAAATATATTTAGCAAATTTGCTAATTTGCGGCTGAAATTTGGATCAGAATCACTTGAAACCCCCTCAAAAAGAACTCATCTTTCTCATTAAGGGACAACGAAACACTCCTTGCATTTAGACTTGCCCTGTTTAGATTAAGAGTTGGAGTATGTACGGCAGTACTTACTCTCTGGGCATTTTTGTTTTTTCTTCTGGTCGTTCCTGTTGGCGTATCCCTCTATCGACAAATCTACATTGGTTGCCACATAGTCATCCAGGACCAACAGGTCGCTAAACTTCCTGTACCTCCCAATCATAGATTTCCTTACAGGGTTCTCGTTACAGACAGTCACAGCTGGAAAAGTGAGATTAGCTTCTGTTTCTATCATCAGTTGGTTAGTTGTTGGGTAATCCAGGTACTTTTCCACCATTTTCGCAAATGAATACAGGAACACGCCCATTAGTCCTAAGTAAATTACCAGCCAAACAATTTTGGAGAACTTTCGGGCAACCCCAAGTTGTGGAACAAGAGCATATACCACGCGCTCTATTGCGTATCTCACAAG
This sequence comes from Convolutriloba macropyga, assembly GCF_964194025.1. NCBI lineage: Eukaryota > Metazoa > Xenacoelomorpha > Acoela > Convolutidae > Convolutriloba > Convolutriloba macropyga. The sequence continues at coordinate 27,252 of NW_027452640.1, read as the reverse complement.
CTCCTTTGGAGTTAAGGGTTCAATTTCTACAGCTTTCTCATCTGGTACTGTCTCTTCTTTTTGTTCCCCAACAGGCGAGAGTTGGATTCCGAATCTTCCATCTGGACTAAATGCCGCCTGAGCTGCAAGTTTTTCGCGGGCCTTCATCCATCGATGCTGATGAACAGTTGGAAAATATTTGCCGTAGGTACTCATTATGGCTATATAGCCCAAGCTATGTCAAAGAGGTCTAAATCAGAGAAATTAAATATTCAGGTTTTAACTTAGAGATTGCTGAATGGAGATATCGCTGTAGTTAAACTGTTTGTTACTTTCTAATCAATTTATGTTATTATCTTATTATACTAATCTAATATTTTAGAAACTTCTGCAAGACTTTGAACTTTGATGGTGGAGGTGACCAGACAGAGAGCTAATTAGCAAGTCAGTGTGAAAAGATAGGTTTATTGTTAAAAATTAGAGTGAACAGGAAATGGGTCGGCAATTGAGCAAACTCGGATAAATTAAAAAGCGTAGTATTTCTATTGATCATGATAGTTTTGAATAATGCTAGTTTGACTTGTGTTTGTTTTGAAATAAATTGATCGATGGATGCATCATGGCTGAATAAATTTGAGACGGTTGAAGTAGTAGACGTTCAGCTCAGAATTTACTTAAACAAACTGGAGTGCTTGGTTGTGTATCGAGGTCCAGAAAACTTCACATTTGATCGGGACCGACTTCCAACATTCCAGTGTTTGTTCTGATCTTCCTAAAACGTCAGTCAGCTACCATTTTGGCATTTGGCAGTTTCTGGATTTTCTCTAATTACGTTTCAAGAAATCTAAGCTATTACCATCTTTTTTTTCGTGCAGCATGCTCATTGATCTCCTTGAAAATATTCGAGATGAAAAATTAATCAGATCCAAATGTATTCTTCATGGCCAACTTTACTTTTTGCCTGACCAATATACCGAAGTTAAACATTAGGAGCCAAACAGGTAAATAATTATGCCAAAATAAGAAAAAAATAGCATTTAATTTGAAGATTATTAGAATATTTTTAGGTAAAGTATATAAACAGTAACGTTTGCTATCAGAACGCATAATTGCGGATGCACGTGGTCGGAACTTTATGTGCAAACGAAGATTACCGAGCCTCCTTGTTCCTATTAGAGTTCCCAACGTAACAGAAGAGATCATTAAGGTTCCTTTTGAGCTTTCAACTGGATTTTGGAGCAGATTTTGGTATTAGATTTTTAGGTATAATGATTTAAAAGCAGAACAACTAAAATTCAGAATCAATCATTCTTACGTGGCATAAAGACAAGCCGACGCGGGCAAAAACAACAAAAACCGTCGAAAAGCGTGAAATTAGAAAAAAATAACTCAAAACTTCATTGTTTTTATATCATTATACATAAAAATCAAATAACAGAAAATGTTCCAAAATCCAGTTGAAAGTTCACAGGGAATTTTAATGATCTCTTTTGATACATCGGTAACTCTACTCGGAACAAGGAGGCTGGGTAATGTGCATCTGCACATAAAGTTCCGATCCCGCTCATCCGCATTTTTGGCATAAATGTCCACCAAATGAGGAAGAGCAATTTTCAAAAAAAATGTATGAACAAAAAGTTAGCATCCAACGCAAAAAGAATCAGTGGAGTAAAAAAACGCCACATTAGATTGATGAGATCAGCCATTCTTTTGAAAGCAACTCAAGACAAACAACAATAACAACAAACATCATTTACATCCAAAACTTTGTGTCCATCTTTTTTAAAAACTTATTAACAAGGTCAAAATAAGGTCAGATAAAATTGAAACTAAAAAAATAAATTGAATTCCACCAGAAAAAAAGAACTGCACCATAATAGAGCTCAATAACAACCAGGCAAAAAAAAACGAAATATCAGCAAAGTTAAAAACGTGGGTTAGATTTTTAAAAACATATTAGTTCATAGTAATGAAAACTATTAGACGGCAATTGAAAACATCCAAAATGTTTATGATCACATTCGCTTCTATAGGAGGGCATTAAGATCTGTCATTATTGAATTTTTATGCGGGTTACTTACAAATTGAACAACAAATAGAGGCAACAAACAAAAAAATTCAATTAAAATTTGTCAGAAAACGCTGTCGAGGTGGTAAAGCCATATTTTGCGCTTCAAAATATTTTTTTTATGCCTTCGTTGAAGGCCAATAATGTGGCATGAGACCTTTCATTAATGAATGTAGGTAATAGTAGACAAAAAAGAGAAATAAAGGACAAAACTAAGCAAAAATTTTTCGAAAACAAATATTCTCAAAGACATGAAATCCATTAAGTACAACATGAAATAAATAAATAGGCCATTTTGTCGTCCAAAGAAAAGACTCGACACTTTTAGTTGTTCAGAATATGTCTTACGTCTACAGACGAACATTAAAAAATTAAAATATTAGACTTTGTACACTTGCACTTTTTTGATAGTAATGTCACATGTGACCTATAATTAACGAGACTATGTAACAAACAGAAAAAAAGAATAACAATGCGAAGTTCAAGAAGTTTTTGATTTTTGAAAAAAAAATTGTTTTCAAAGTCATGAAAACCATGGGCTATCTACTCAAATCGGAATAGAGGCTCATTCATTCCCCCAACAAAAAATAAAAAGTAAAAACGACGGTTAAAGACAGATGTGAAACAAGGCGGCTCGTTAATGTGCGTTCGCACATTATGTTCCGACCCGAGCTCATCAATATATTTTTGACTAAAATGTCAACCAAATCAAGAGATAACAAAAATAGATGTTTGAGTTTAAAACAATCGTTACACATTCTATCTACTAATTGAATTACTAATGCCATGCTTCATTACAGCACCAACGTGACCTGACATTGAAGAGACTAGAAAAAAAATAGCACCAACAAAATTTTGGCGGCAAAAAATGAATATCTAAATTTAAAAGCACCTGGTAACAACGTCAAAATGCAGTCAGATAAAACCTTAACTACACAAGTTTACCTTTTACTAACTATACAGCAGATGAAAAGTTTTCTTAACGAGACTAGGTAACAAGCCGACAAAAAGAACGAACAGTGAGGCGAAACTTAAAAATTAATCAACATTTTTTGCACCAAGAAAATTCAAAAATCTTAAACATTGGTTTTTAATAAAAAAATCCTTGATAAATTACTAAAAAGTCATTACAAAACCAAAAGCACCCGTCTGTGGTCAGACTATGCCATAGAAACAAACTAAAGAGAAACTCAAAAAATTACAAACGATTTGCGAAAACACAAACCTTTGCTACCATTAAAATCAATAGCTATCATCTGAATATGTATTTTTAATTCAGTTGTTATTTCTGCTATTTCAGTTGAAGGATTTATACTGAAAGATTAAATAAGTTTACTTGGGCCACATTTAAAAACCATTGGGATCTGTTATTACGCGATTGTTCTGAAGGAAGAGAAAAAGAAACGCAAAAAATGGCCATTCAATAAACGTTCAGAAAAACGAAACAACAGTGGCACATAATATCAATATATATGTTATTTCTTGAAATACACGAAATTCGATGGGACATCTGATTGATGAATAGAAGTTAAATTTGACGAAAGGAACCTATTCGCTATATACTGAATGTTTCGAGCAACATCATTCATTCAGTCCTCAATTACAAGCCTATGAGATCTGTGAGCAATTTACGGCTACCTAAAGAACAAAAACAGCGAATTCAGGAAAAAAAATTGAGCGACAAAAGGGTCGAAGGCATTAAAAAAATGAACTTTTCACTAAACACTCTTCAATTTTAAATTAATTTTTCAGGAGCAATGGGAAAACCTTTTTTATCAATATAATTTCAAAAAATCAACAAATATAAACAAATACATTAGACGCACGAAAATTGCGGGAAAACACGTATTATCAACGCCATTAAATTCATTAGCCTTCAACGGAAGCCAGTATATACAATAAATGATGCCTCGAGGGGACAATAAGTTTTTTTGCCAATCGTATTTCATCAATAAGACCTTACAACAAGTTAATGACTATGAAAACAACAACAGAGAGAGGCAAAAACCACAAATTCAGTAGAAAAGTGCCTGAAGAAAATGTCGAAGCAACTCAAATCATAAACTCTTCCCTGAAAACTTTATTTATGATCCGTTGAACTTCTTCCCTAAACCAATAGGGACTCTCAGCAGTAAGATGATGTGATAAGATTTCAAAAGGATCGAAAAACAAAATAAAGTACCCAAAAAAAATATGAATTCTCGTGGCATTGATGTTTTAAAACTAATAGGTAGAAGATAAAACCGCTAACCAGATTAATTTTGGCTATAGTAGAACGGAAATGGATTCTGTTAGAACCAACAATGACCAAGAGTATTCACGAAAAAAAATTAGGAATGGTTGAATTTCAAAAAAGTTTCGAAAAATTATTTTTAAACCCTTAACAGCCAGTAAACTCAATCTTTCATCGGAGCTCAATGACGATGCTCAGATATAACCCATAGGGAGGAAAATGATGTCTGTCATGCATAGATAGTTAAAAAGACATCACAATAAGTCTTATGACAGAAAACAATAACAAAAACAGCAAAAACTAAAATTCAGTAGAAAAATGCGAGAAGAAAGTGTCGAAGACAATTAAACCATTAGCTATTCTCTGAAAACTTTCTCTGTGATCCACTGAACGTCCTCTCTAAGCCAATTGGAATACAATAATCTTTGGATAATGTGATAAAGAGTTCAAAAGTGACCAATAATTCAAAAAATCCAAAAAAAAAATTTAAAAAAATTGAAATCTTTGTCATTGAAGTCATATAACCAATAGCTAGAAGATAAAACAGCTAAACAGAATATTTTTAGTCGCAGTAAAAAGCAAGTGGGTCCAGTCAATACTGAAACTCACTAACAGTTCAAGAAAAATTTAGGAATTGTTATTGTTCAAATAAAATTTTCGAAAAATGATTTTTATTTTAACAGACATTAAATTCAATAGCTTTCAACGGAAGTCAATAAAAACGCTCAAAGATGCCCCGGTGGCAGTACATTTATGTTTGTCATGCATAGGTATTCATTATGAGATCACAGTAAGTATAATGACTATTAAAACAACAAAAAAAAAACAGGAGAAAACCAAAAAATCAGTAGAAAAGTGCAAGAAGAACGTGTCGAAGCCATTAAAACCATAAATTTTTGTTTAAAATTTTTATTGGTCATCCACAGAACATCGTTTTTAAGCTAATGGGAACTGTCAATATTTGGATAATGTGATAAGATTTCAAAAGTAACCAATAATACGTAAAAATCCAAAAAAAATTTTAAAAAATTGAAATTTTTTGTCATTGAAGTCATATAACCAATAGATAGAAGATAAAACCGCTAACCAGTTTAATTTTGGTTGCAGTAGGAAGGAAGAGGGTGCTCTCACCCCTGGACTGACTTACAATTCACTATAATAAGATTATGATTCTTTAATATTCAAAAAAAAATTCGAAAAATTATTTTTTAAGTCTTAACAGCCATTAGCCGCCCCCTCAATGAAATAGACATGTTCACTTAATGCTCATTATGGAACATATTGCACTGTTAGTCAATGAATCCCTACCATAGGACTCCAAAAAAAATAGTAAAACTTCAAAAAGAAATTCAAAATTTCATTCAAAATTACGAAAACTCAGAATCGAAGCCAAAAAAAAACATGAGCAATTCCTTGAAAACGACGTTTTTTGTTCATTGCGCTTCATTCGACTATAAAGGAGTTTTGTCATTAATAGAACGTCGATATAAAATGTGACTTGTCTTTAGGTGACTTAAAGAAGCAAAAAAGAGAAAAGTTTTATTTAAAAAAAGGGCTCTCAATTAGAGTTCGATTTTTTTTTGATAGTGAACTTCCCTATGAGACCAGAACTAGTCTTTCTATCGCCTTGCATTCAACTTTTACGAACTCAAAATTTATTCTTTTTATAGAAATTTGAATAAATGTTTTCGTAAAAAAGATCTTAGTTTGAAGAAAATTGTACTAAAAGTGAACAATCATGCTAAAGATCCCATTGTTCACACAAAACTTCAATCCTCGATAACTCCTCGAAAAAAACGAAATTCAGAAAAATCTTTTTACTTTTGAATTCTACGCTGGACCAGCTTTTTAATGATACCACTGACATTTCTCTACGACGAATATATCGATCGGCCAAAATTCACTGAACAAAAAAAAAAACCCATTTGAGTATATAGTTCCTTCCCCCACAAGTGGGGTCGGAACAAAAATTAAATTAAATTCTTCGAGAAAGAGTAGTCCAAGCCGTTAAAAAAATAATCACTGCCCGTGACGATTTTTATATGTTCAATTAAGTCTTTGGCAATCAACGCCAATAATGTAAAATGTGAACTGCCATTTTTGTGATAATTAAACATAATAAAAAAGTACGCGAAATGGGCCAGTGCCCAAAGATAAAAAAAGTGTGAAATTTAGTGTTAACAAAGGCAGAAGAAAAAACTTAAAGCGTAAAACCACCCAAAAGATTAAAGTTTATTTCAATAGAAGATGAAAGGAAGCTTTTTTCCCTCTGACACTAAGCTACAAATTGAACCAATTAAGAGAAAAGTAGCGACGAAGTTCGAAAAGCCAATGCTTATTTAAAAATAAAACAATTTTTAAAGTTAAACAGCCATAATCTTCCGGGTAAAGGAATTAGATATGTTAATTTACTGCTGCCTAGGAATCCATTGGACCTATCAACAGTCAGCTTTGCTTTAAATTGTTCTGTCATTCACTAACATAAAAAACGATTGACTGACTGATTCCAATCCAAAATATTCTTGGATTGAAACAGTCCGTGATTGGAGTAAAGCCAGCCTTGTTATTGCTGTTCCTACTTTAAGAACACTCATTTGTTTCAATTGTTATGGATCTAGATAATATGTTAGATAGAAGATCAATAATAAAGGCTGCCTTTTTGATAATTTTTAGGTAAAGTCAACAAAAAACAGCAAAACTTTAAGTCCAGATTATTCTCAAAGGAAATGGAATTAGTACTAGCTTCTTTTGTAGAGTACAAAAGTATTGTGAGTTGTTTTTGGATGAGTACTTCTGGTAAACATAATCAAAGTGGATTAAAGAAGCCTATTGGAGGCAATTTTGATTTAAAAAAAGCTGAGTTTTGAAATTTTTTTAGCCAAAATTTTAGCCGAAAACGTTAAATCAAAAAAGTCAACAATACTTTTTGTCTTTTTATTAAAAAAATTAACAGTTCTAAAGTTAACAATTTCTACATTTTTTTAAGCAAAAATAACGAAATTTTAGCCAAAAATTCCAGAAAAAAAGTGAACAAAAATAACACAAAGCAATCTAATACTCACAAAATTTTAACCCACTATAGCTCGCTCTAAATAACGAAATTCGAAAAATTCTTTTAAATATCATATTCTACTCTGGACGGGTTTTTTAATTACATCGCACAACTCTCTACAACGAATATATCGATCATTCAAAATTGACTGAACAAAAGAACCCTTTTGAGTATATAGCCCCCCCCCCCCAAGAGGGGTCGGAAAAAAGTTTTGATTAATTAATTGCTACCGATTGCTCATTTTTGATTTCAATCAATCGATTTCTACCTTCCAGGTTTTAGTTTCTCACTGGTCTCAAATTGTCGGTTTATGATGATAGTTATGTTTTTTTCAGCTGTAACTGCCATATTACGTAACCAAGTCAACATATCAACTATGTTCCAAAAAACTAATCCACAGATATTGCAAAATAGAATAGTATCATTTGCAGAATCGCATAAATTATCATTGATAAAAACAGTGCTGTGCAATAGGTGATAATCGGTTGTGTTAGAAACTGTATTTGATAAATTCATTGAAAACAAAAAAAGGACCAAAAACTTCAACATATCGAAAAGCGATCAAGTACTAAGCTAGGCGCATAAATTTGGCTGTGAAAGAATTCAATACGGTAAAGTTTTAGATACACAAAAAACAGCAATGTTCGTTTATGAAACTGTTCTCAAAAACTATGCGTAGCGAGTAAACAAACAAAAATGGCAAGGGCTTGTAATTACATTTGTATATAGGAAAAACGAGCTCTCACTCTAACCGAATATGCTATATCTCAAAAATGCCTGCATGAGCTTCTGCTTGTAAGTGGAGTGCAGGGCATATTAGCCCTGATGACGCTAATGTTAATGAATATTAATTGCGAAGCTTTGTTCAGCTTTTTTTTCGAGGCACTGTTCTGTCAGTATTTTGCTCAGTTTCATAGCTTTGGTTGCTGACCTTTTTCGCTGCACTCAGTCCTTTATCACTTAGCAAAAGTACTTATCTGAGCCTGGGTAAACTCCGATTATTCTATCTAGCCGCCAAAAGCAGATCGGAGTAAATTCCTCCGGAACCCAAACTAGGTAGTCTATTATTGTTCTGACGGTTTTTTCCACTTTGAGCGTTTTTTGTTGATCTGGTAGGTTTTCTCGAACAAATGTGATCCAGATATGCTGAGTTGGCAGTTCAATCCTGAACCATGATTCTGTTACTCGTCTTAGTTACTCGTTTTAGATTACAGTGCTCGTTTTCGTTATTTAAATGGAAGAAAAAATTGAGTTCGAAAACAAAATACTGAAAGAAATCTTTAACACGAGTTGAGCGAGCTATGTTTGCCATAATATCGGACAATACTCAAGTTTTTCCTGTCTCAGTTTTGATCGAAATTTCTGATTTTCAAACAAAGCCAGACGAATATGAAAAAAAAATATATACGATAATGGAAAATATCCGAGACTGTAATTTTGCTAAACCTCTGACAGAATTTGGCAACTCTCATTCAAAATCATGTTTGTTAGCTGGTATCTAAATGTCAGCAATTTTGTAATGAATGGAGATTTTTTGCAGTTTTTGGTCGCTCTCTACGTACAAAACTATTCAACCTTTACTGACAGTCTGGATTAAATCTGGCAAATTGAGATTGGGCAACCGCTATTATTTTTTATCTACTATTGTTTCATCTGCTGTCCAAAGCGACGTTATGTTATGAATTCTTATGGTTTTCAATGTAATTAATCAGAGAGATTTAATTTGCGTTTCAAGGCATTCATTGTAGTTTTAAAAAAGATTTTTTTTTTGCATTTGCTGATCGGTAGACCAATTTTGTCTAAGTGGTTTATGCATTATTGACTTCAAATGAGTCTGATTATTATAAAAAAACGTAAAAAAGTTTTCTTTTTATAGAAAATAACAGAAAGCAACAGAAAAACGCACAATATCAGCCAAAGTTTGTTCAACTTCAGACTTTTTTTATTTTATGTGTTCTCTGCAAACAAAAAACTTGTTAGTTTAAACTAAAGGTCTTTTTGTCAGGTTTAGTTAACTTGGTTTATTTGAGCCTTTATCCAATTTTGAATATTTTTCTTAATCCTACATCATAAATTTATCAATTTGGTTTCGGGAACTCTTGAAATCTTTTGAAATATATCAGAAAGTAATTCCTTATCCAAAAACAAATTGCATTCAATTCTAAGCAGAACTACAAATCCAGGTATGATTTTTAAACTTTTAATTTTGATGACGTCATGGTTGGAAAACATATGATGAAAAACAAAACTTTGGAAACGGATTATGTGATGAAAAACAAAACTTTGGAAACGGATTATGTGATGAAAAACAAAACTTTTGAAACGGATTAAGATCCAGGTGTGTTCCTAAACAAAAAAAAATGCGCAATCGGTGCGCCCCAATTTGTCCCTAATCAACCTAGTGTCCGAATCCTCCGTTTTCCACTTTATTTTTGGCCCCATAATTATATTAAGAGGGAGGTTTGATAATTTGCGTTCCTCCACAAGGTTACTGCTGAGTAACTATATAAATAGCCTGAAAGAGATGTATTTCTTACAAACATGGCCTATATCCATTGGTCATTAGGGGACAGTTTTTGTTCACCTTTGTCAATTGAATTGAGCTTGATTGTCTCGTAAAAGAGTGTGAAAGATCGTACCCAAGCACACCGGTAATTGAATTTTGCTTTAGATGAACCCAGACTACTCAAAATGTTGGCGTGAATAAAAAATCTCCGTTTTTTTAAGGTGACAAGATAAAATAGTGATTTTGCTCAAATTATGACTCAATGTTCACACCAGCAAAATAAAAGCACTGGGTCTTTCCATTTATCGCCCTCAAGTTTAGTAATCAGATAGCACATAGCCCCCTCACCAGTCGTGATGAATATACTTCAAACGCCCTGCGTTCAAAATGACATAGTCTGAAAACATAGCTATTTATACATAATGATTTACTATGTAAGGACACGCGCTTTGTAATAGCATGGTGCATAGATGTGCGGTAGTGTATTTATACCAAAGATCACAAAGGTTTGCGGGGGATTCTTGTATCAGAGAAGACAATGGATGGGAAGAGGCACTTTTTAGGTCAGCAGAATGCTGAATTGAGAGGGTCAAGCAGGCGGCCTAAACAAACAGAGAACCCAGGTTGAGGTCTTCGTTCAAAAATCCTTATGAAAATACCCATCCAGACCATTTTGCCATTGGAAATACCCAGGAAGACCAAACATGCCTTTGGCCCAGGCTTTGCCTTGTTCAACTTTTCGGTGCGTTCATGTGCTCGTTCAAAAACGCTTATGAAAAGACCCTTCCAGAACAAAATGCAATATGATAAAGACTTTGACTCATTCAATTTATGAAAAGATGACACAGAAATACCAAAAAAATAATGATTCACACTTTGGCTCGTTCCTGTATAAAGAAAGAATCGATGTATAGAAAGAGTCTTGAAAGTGGAGGAATGTGCCTTATCGGGGATCTCTTTGTTTTGAGGCAAAATGAATTTGATGTTGAAGCTCGTGGAGCTGTTTGAGAAAATTTGAACATTCAAATAGATTGTTGTGGATACCGGAATGCTTTGTAAAAACATGACCGAAAAACAACAATAAACAGAGAATGAGATTGCTTAGAATCAGTTGGAGGGTTTGTCCAGCCAAACTGCTTCATATTTTTTGTGAGCACTGTAACTCTGCAAAAGAATCAGAACAGTTGATCGTAACGACTACCCGGGTCGAGGTTTGGCGGTGAACTTTTGTAAGAAAGGAGATAAAATGCAGTGAAAAAAATAATTTTCATCACAAATTTCTTAAATCATTTTGCGGTGAATGCGATAAATTGCGGTAAATTATTTATTTTCACGTGTTCTCGGTATTCTTACAAAAAAAGACTACTCCTACCCGGAATTGAACCTCAGACTTCCTACATTCCTTCAACTGCTTATTCCACTCCGCTAACTGTTACTTTGTTGCTGATTATTTCTTGTGAATTTAAATCAGATCGAAAAAACGTTGGAAAGCAAATGCGTTGACTTTTTGTAAGAAATGCGGTGAATTTCGTGGTAAACATTTGTAAGAAATGCGGTGAAATGCGGTGAATGTTTTTTCATCGCAATCAAAATATTTATTGTCTCCGCATTCACCGCAATCACCGCATTTCTTACAAAAATTCACCGCATTCACCGCATTTCTGACAAAACTTTACCCACCCGGGTCAAGGCCTAATGGTTATCTTGTAAGATCTTGCAAGTTTCTGGCAGAAACATACAAGGCGATGCATCGCCTTGCAAGTTTTTCTTCCAAAAACTTGCAAGTTCTTACAAGTTAACCATTCGACTTACAAGGCTCTTACAAGTTAACCATTCCACTTACAAGTTACCTTCAAGTTAACCATTCGACTTGCAAGTTCTTGCAAGTTATCCATTCGACTTACAAGGCTCTTACAAGTTAACCATTCCACTTACAAGTTACCTTCAAGTTAACCATTCGCAAATACACAACACACACACACACACACCACGCACACACACACACGCGCACACATACATACACGCACACTGTAACACGCACATACACACATACACGCACACACGCACACACACACACATACACGCACACACATACGCACTAAACCGTAAATAAAACGTTGTAAGAGATGAATGTAAACGGATGTTTGGAAAAAATATAATCTGTAAAAGTGTGAATTGAAGTGTAAAGAAGGGTATAAAAATGGGCCACTGAATTATTTTGAGAAAATACTGACATATGAATTTGAAAATTAAATCGAAGTCAATTTTTTGGGAACATTTTTAAAAGAGCGATCGTGAAGAACCTAATTGAGATCTACAGTTTTTTTTATTGGAATTGCAAAAGGACTTCTCTTGAAATGATAAAATTCAAAAAATGACCATTTTGACTACTTAGGTCGAATTGTATTATGTTATCCGAACAGAGCAACTAACTCTCACGCGCTTTTTACTAAATGTTAATTTGAATTAACCAATAAGAGTTGGGCTCGACCGGAACGAACTTGCAAGAAACTTACAAGTTAGCCAATCGAATTACAAGTTCTTACAAGTTAACCATTTGACTTGCAAGTTCTTACAAGTTAACCATCTTTTGCAAAAAAAAACTTGCAAACTCTTACAAGTTAACCATCTTTCGCAAGAAACTTGCAAGTTCTTACAAGTTAACCATTCGGTCTAGACCCGGGCAGACACCTCGACCAGGTTAATATTAGAAAGTAAAATTAGTGTTAGAATACTTTTTCTGAAGGGTTTCTGGATCCTCACCGAGTTGATCGCTTTCGATCGACCACGGCTTGGATTCACACTTCGCTTGGTTGCACTTGGATTGCAAGGTCACCCTTCGCTTAGTGTAATGTCGTGCAATCCCGGGTTGAGAAATTTTCAGAAAATTTTGTAAGAAATGCGCTGAAATGCGCTTAATTTTCAAAAAGTTCAGCGCAAAAACCTTACATAATAATGCGCTGAAATGTGCTGAAACTTTGTAAGAATTGCAATGAAAATTCAGCGCAATCCTTACAAAGTTTCAGTGCATATCAGCATGTTTCAGCGCATTATTATGTAAGATTTTTGCGCTGAAATTTTTGAAAAATAAGCGCATTTCAGCGCATTTCTTACAAAGTTCCAGCGCATTTCAGCACATTTCAGAGCATTATTATGATTGTTGTCAAGGATACTGCAGGCTCAAACAACCAAACCAACTTCTTTGCAAAATATTTGACCTTAATGATTTTTTTTTCTAAAATGGATTTAAATGATTTTTCATAACGTGTCTGAAAACGTAATAAACTCAAAGATCTCCAATGTTAAAACCTATTGTCATCAAATCAATTGTTGTTATCAGAACAATCATTCCAATCCGTCAGTACGCGGGATCATTTTTGAGTTTAATAGTGCCGGTTTTTGAAAGACACTCCGTGCTAATTTAACCAATTTAAAATTCGTTTCGATGTATCAATTTTAAATTTTCTGTTGAAGGTGTTTCTACTTTACAATCTCCAGACGCATTCAAGATGAGTACCTATGGAAAACACATCCCGGAGAAGCGTCCAAAGGCTCTTCGAAGGCAGGCTGCCGGAATCCAATTATCAACAAATGATGATCGTGGAAAACGAGGGCTTCGAAGACATGCTACAGGTCTAAATCAAAGCATTTTCGGGATCCAACTATCAACAAACAATGATGACGTTCAAAGCGAATCTACAACTGATCCCGGGGATACTGAAGTGAAGACTCCCAGGAGAGTTGTGAAAAAATCAATAAAAAGACTTCGAAATGCAATTGTCCCGCAAGTTGGAGGAACACATAAAACATTTCGACTTCTCTGGATGGTCATCTACTTGGGACTATCGGCTATTTTCCTGTTTTCCTTAAGAAAACTGGTTATAAAGTACCTGGAATATCCAACTACAAGCGAATTGACTTTGGAAATTGATAATAATCTGACGTTTCCAGCTGTGACTGTGTGTAATGAGAACCCTGTTCGGAAGTCATTAATCAGTCGATACAGAAAATTTTCCGATTTCCTGCTATTGGATAAATACGTGGCAAATCATGTTGAAATGACTATCAGGGAATTCGGTGACAGAAACTCGGCGACAAGCTGCTCTGGTGGTAAGTGCATAACCTGAACCTCTTGACTAAACAATGATCGAAACATGTAATTGTTAATCATATCAGAATTAATTGAAATTAACTTGGATTCTGACGAAACGTGGTTTAAACGAAAAAGTAGCAATTGAAGGAAAGGAGTTAATGGTTAAGTATTTCATTGAAACATTCAGGCATCCAGTCACTGGTATTCCCGTGCTGCACCCAATTCGCTATTTCTTGACTCATTGCTCGCAAATGTTAAAAAAGGCTTCGAAAAAGAGTATTAATTACTTTGCAAAAAGTTGCTATTTTCCTAGTTTCCTAGTAGCTCCAATTAAATGTTGCTAAGGAAGTGCATTAGTTGCAGGAAGGAAACCATAGTAAGTAACTGATTTTGCATAATTTTGTGGAATATTTGATTGTTTATATATTCTCCCGGACCTGAGTCCCATAACATTTGAGTACTGACTCATAGTGTTTTATTATGAATTTTACTATGCCCATGGTTCTGATGATGACACTTACAGACATTTCATGGTAAATTCATAAAAAAAATCTCCGCTTATTCTGGACATGATGAACTTACTCTAATCTCATTCTTAAAATATTAGACCAATTTTCTGATAAAACTCTGAATAGACGTACTTTTAGCCTAAATTTTGTCTGCTTAGCTTGAAAATTGTAGTTTTTTTCTTAGTTTAAAAACAACTTGCTCTCATGCCTCTTTCAGTACTCAGTACGTTTCTATGATCACACAAATCAAGACAACAAGTAGCCATAATCAAAAACTCAGATACTGTTCAATATTTATTCTTCTTATTTGCTATTTCAAATGTCAATCATCGAAAAACATATTCATGCTTACATGCTTACTCAAATTAATTGTAATGAAGTTACAGGGGAAACACGGAGGTGTTTTTCCAAGTTACACTTCAAGGAAAACATTTTAATAGTCTTATTCAAACCAGTTCACTCACGAGGAACAAAGTTATCTTGTAAGTCTTGTCAAGTGCTCTCTTAAATAATAGTCTACTTTAGTAAGCTTCTAAGTCAAATGTGTTTTGATGCGACCGAAAAAGAGAAAAAATAATAGTATTCGCTTTGGTCGTCTTTTGTATTTCAAATACAGTCACCTGAGTTATGTTCAGAGAGAACATTTTTTACTGAAACAAGTTTGAAGAAAACTAGAAATTCTCTAGTTGATGGTTAGTTGAATCAGCCACATTTGCTTTTTGTTTCGAAGCTGATTTTTTACCATTTCTAGGACAACGTAATAGACTCAATGGCTAGCTGAATTCTTGAAATAATTGAAAACTACAAAAAAATATGGTTGATCTGTAACAGATGCATTTGGTGCCAATATAGTAAAGATCAAAGACATTACAATTGTCTTTTTCACAAAAAAACTGATGCAATGCGCCAAGTTCCATTAAATACACTTTGCTTCTCAAAATTTTTGCATATTCTGATTAATGTTGATTCAGCTTCCTAAACATTGATTTCATAAATAAAACAGCACATCTCGATATTTTTGGCGGCTCTTCAGAAGGACTTTGTGAGATATTGCCATTGACGGACATCCAGGAAGACTTATCCTATGTGCTGCAAGAGGAGTCTAGCAAAATAAATTATGATGCTCAAAGAGGAGGTCTTTCAAAAAAGTAACGTGCTTTAGCAGTATTTTCAACTGAACATTGATCATTGTTTTCTTGAAAACATTCGCAAAAAGAATTTTTCAAGAACCTGGCCAATGGTTCTCTACTAATTTGCTCTTTTTTTCAACTGAATAGTTGAAAAAGTATTTGACTAGAAAAAATGTGACATAATCTAATATCTAGTAATCTCAGTGATCCTACGGTTTCCCATCTTGATTCCTGAGCAATACTTGCTGTAGAAAACACTAAAAAAGTTTGCTATCATTGTTTCCTCTTTAATTAAAAAAAACAGTTGCTTTTTCAGAATATTTTGTATTTAAAGAGCAGTCAACAAAGGTATGTACAATAATATAACAATTTCTAATAAAATCTTGTTTGATAAAATCCGAAAAGTCTCAAATTGATAGTTTGATGCCTCATAAAAATTTGCCGTCAGTTTTAAAACATACGTTTTAACATACTTGTGTGAACGGGCGGAATAAATTCTAGGGCCAGCTGGATTCTTTAGTGATTTGAAGAAGTACAAAGTTTTATTGTTTTTATCTACTACAGATGGTTTTTGTTCCGAACCCTTTTGAGGGGGAACTATGTACTCAAATGGGTTTTTTTTGTTCAGACAATTTTCGCCGATCGATGTATTCATCGTAGACAGTTCCGAGTAGTATCATTAAAGAGCGCACCCAGCGTAGATTTTGGAAATATAAAATTTTCTAGATTGTCGTTTTTTATGGGGAGTCACCGAGCTTTAAGTTTTTGTGAATAATAGCCCGATTTGTGTTGTTTTTGTTCACATTTTCCGGAATGTTTGGCCTAAAACTTTCGCCAAATTCGCTAAAATTGTGTTAAAATTGTCAACAATAGAGCTGTCAATTTTATTTTTGGTTTCAAAAAAGGATTGTTGACTATTTCGATTAAAATTCTTCTGTAGAAATTTGGCTAAATTTTTCAAATTTCAGGTTTTTCATCAAAAATTGCACAAAAGAAGCTGTTATTAGACCACTTTGATTAAATTTGCCCAAAGTACACACCCAAAAACATTAACCCCATCTTTTTAACTGCAAAAGGCGCTCTTTCTACTTTCACTTTCATTAAGAGTGCTCTGGAATTAAAAGTTTGCGTTTTTTTTTGTTGACTTAAATCAATAATTAACAAAAAAGCATCACTTAAATTCGATTTTCAACAGACAAAATATCTTTATCTATAATATTTGAATCAATAACGGGTTCCTAATGAACCAACAGCATTAGTAAAGCAAGTTGTGGTCCAACCTTGGCTGTTGCAGTCCAAAACAACTCAGACTGCAAGTAGTTTTTTTTTGAAAAAAAATCCGAACTTTTTTTGATATTTAAAGAACCAAACAATTCAAATCGAAATTCAATAAAGATAATTCCAAATTGAATCTAAACAGTTCCAAATTAATGGATCTAAAGTTTGAACTCAAAAAATTATGGTCGCTTTGACTTTGAGAAAAATTCTTTCTTTAGAGTTTTAAATAAGCAAAGAAATTTTGATTTTTGCAATTATTTTTCTCTTAATTGGGTCAATGTGTAGATTAGTGTTCGCAAACAAAAAAGACTCTTCTATTTACGTAATTAAAATTTAATCTTTATTGCAGTTTTACGTGTTAAGTTTTGGTTTTTTGTCTTTGATACTACTGGATTTTTAAAAAAGTTTTGATGTTTTTATGTATTTGCCCATTTTTCACGTTTTTCATCGTATTGTCACCTTATCACATCTTTGACTGTTCCTATATCACCTGTTTAGCGTTCCCAACGAAGCACACTTGAACATAACAAAAATTGTAAGGGTATAATTTATGCTTTCGAATAACTTTAAAACCATCTCCTCAAAGAGTTTAAGTGAATTTCTAGATTTTTTTTCAGCTGTTGTTTAAACGGCGTGTTCTTTGTCATATATATTTATTTGTAAGATGGCAAGCTTCCTTTGTTTTGTTTGGAGGAAACGATGAGCCTATTTTTTATTTGAGTTGTTAGCTGATGATTTTTATGACTTTGAAAACAACTGTTTTCTAGAGGTCAAAAATAACGTCATTGGCGTTAGGAGCATCCGCAAGTGTTCAAAATTGAATGTTTTGAAAGATTTCGTTATGACTTTACTGGCTTCGACATAAGTTTTCTAAATTAAAATAAAATCTTTTTTAATTCTGTCTATATTTGACGCTCTTGTTGCAGGCGTAAGACATACTCTGAACACGTACTGGAATTTTAAGGGCTTCCTTTGAATAAATTGACAAACTTATTTATCTATTTCATTTAGTAGCTGTGAAATTTGTGAAATTTCCCCCTTTTTTCACAGGTCATTTACCACAGTCTTGATGTTCAACGAGGAAGCAATCAAACACAATTTGAGGGACAAAAGACGGCTTTACGACTTCGACAGTGTTTTCTCGCAAGTTTTTTTTTTGAAATTTGTTTGTTTTTTCTATTTGTTGAAATTTTTAAAAATTGCATTGAAAAATTCAGTAATGACAGCTCATAATGACCTACGAAAAAAGCAAGGGCGATTATAAACTGTTTTGATGTTTTCAGTTGTTATCTAATAGTTTAATTTACTTCGAAATTAATTGTTTTTAAAACTTTAAAAGAATTTTTTAACTTCGTTGTATTTGTTCTTTGTTATCTAATTGATACGGAGCCTTATTATGGGCGGGTCTCATATATTCTCCAGCAAAGTACATTTTTTAGGTTTATGAGACGCTATTGTGAATTTGTTATGATTTTTTAAAGGGACATAAAGTTTGGGATGTAATTAGTGTTTGTTGTTGTTGTTGTTTGCTTTTGTTGTTCGTCTTGACACGCTTTCTTAAAAACGACAGGTCTCATCAATCTAATTTTTACTCCTCTGATTTATTTGCAGTGGATTTTTTGTCGCAAAAAAATCTAAAAGAGTGCGAGGAATTCCAGAAATACATCCTCGACTTTTTTGGTGGTTTTTCTTTAGGGGCTTTCAAAGATCTTTTCATTAATGAACATCCTTGAAGGTTTTTCGTTTGAGCTGTTGGAAGTGTCAGGCATGATAACTATTTGTTCTTGAAGAGCAGGTCTACCAGAAATTTCAATCGTTTTCATTTTTGCAGTAATGTCTCAAAGAATTCGTTTTTTTTTCCTTGAAAAGATTCCCCACAAAGCAATTTAAATTCCCGTCAATGGTTTTCCTGTAAATTTTTCTATTAAAATTGCTACCGTTTTCCAGCTGATAAGGAAAAATATTTCATATCATGATCTGTGATACATATTGTTTCTCTTTATTTAAATTACTGCAGTTTTCCACCTACGGTGTCATAACTTGATTCCCTGTCATCAATTTTCTTTCATAAAAGTTTTTCTATTTACGTTTCCTCCTTTTTTGAAAGAAGGACATTTATTCTGTAAGAGTTTATCAAAACACAGTTTTATCGTTTAGGCATCTTTCCAGAAAGATACTTATCTACAAGAGGTTTACAGAATAACGACGAATAACTTCCAAAACCTCACAAAACTCCTATTGTATATAATTTTGCAAGAGTCTTTCAAGAAATGTATTGCAGTATTTTACAAAATATACTTTGATTAAGTCTTAACTCTGTTTTCATTTTTCACTACGTTGCTGCCAGGTGTGCTGATAAATGAGCTACTGGCATCAGGGTCCAGTTTCTCACGGTGGCGCTTTTTGGTTTTACGAAACAGGTAAAAAAATAATGAAAGGAGTATCAAAAAATGTGTAAATTTGTTTACGATATGTCTTTGGGACGAGTATTATAGCCCTGACATTAACGTACACCTCTTGACGTGGTGTCTAAAGTAAAAATTGTTTAGATTTTTTCGGATGCTACGATGAGAACAAATGTATTCCCAGGGAGTGGGTGTGTGACGGCAAAAAACATTGCCGCGATGGAAGCGATGAAGATGAAAACAATCATTTGTGCGAAGTAGTCCTGAAAGAAAGAAACGAAAGCGCAAAAGTGGAAGATAACTCAACCTTATGCATGAGTCCCTTCATTGAATGTTTTCCCATTAATATCAAAACACAGAAAATATGTGCGAAAGCGTGTGATGGAATACGCGAGTGCACAAGAGATGATGAATCAAGAAAAAGTTATGGCTGTGATATCCACTTTGACGTTACAAGTTTAACAGCTAGTGAACATGAAAAATCCTTCCACTCGCCAAA
>NW_027452639.1:0-19000 GCF_964194025.1 Convolutriloba macropyga | reverse complement strand
AAATTGACGATTTGGTCACCAAAACAATGTTCGGTGATAGAAAAAAATCAGATACTCTTTTGGAACTAGGTAAAAACTTGTCCAAATTAGTTCGGTCAGTCCAAATTTTTAATTTTATCACCAATTGTGGCTAAAGTGGAGCATACCCACCAAAAATGAGCACAATTGGACTAAAATTGACGATTTCGTGTCCGAAACAATGTTCGGTGATCGAAAAAGTTAAGCCTCATCGAGCGCGGATACTTTTTTGGAAGTAATTGAAAACTTGTCCAAAACGGTTTGCTCAGTCCATTTTTTTTATTTCATCCTCAATTATGTCTATATTGTAGCCTGTACACCAAAAATGAGCACAATTGGACTAAAATTGATGATTTGGCCACCAAAACAATGTTCGGTGTTAGAAAAAATTCGGATTTTTTTTTGGAACTAGGTAAAAACTTGTCCAAATTAGTTCGGTCAGTCCGAACTTTTAATTTTATCACCAATTTTGGCTAAAGTGGAGTATACCCACCAAAATGAGCACAATTGGACAAAAATTGACGATTTCGTGTCCAAAACAATGTTCGGTGATCGAAAAAGTTAAGCCTCATCGAGCGCGGATACTTTTTTGGAAGTAATTGAGAACGTGTCCAAAATAGTTTGCTCAGTCCAATTTTTTTATTTCATCCTTAATTATGTCTAAATTGGACCCTGCAAACCAAAAATGAGCACACTTGGACTAAAATTGACGATTTGGTCACCAAAACAATGTTCGGTGATAGAAAAAATTCAGATACTTTTTTGGAACTAGGTAAAAACTTGTCCAAATTAGTTCGGTCAGTCCAAACTTTTAATTTTATCACCAATTGTGGCTAAAGTGGAGCATACCCACCAAAAATGAGCACAATTGGACTAAAATTGACGATTTCGTGTCCGAAACAATGTTCGGTGATCGAAAAAGTTAAGCCTCATCGAGCGCGGATACTTTTTTGGAAGTAATTGAAAACTTGTCCAAAACGGTTTGCTCAGTCCATTTTTTTTATTTCATCCTCAATTATGTCTATATTGTAGCCTGTACACAAAAAATGAGCACAATTGGACTAAAATTGATGATTTGGCCACCAAAACAATGTTCGGTGATAGAAAAAATTCGGATTTTTTTTGGAACTAGGTAAAAACTTGTCCAAATTAGTTCGGTCAGTCCGAACTTTTAATTTTATCACCAATTGTGGCTAAAGTGGAGCATACCCACCAAAAATGAGCACGATTGGACTAAAATTGACGATTTCGTGTCCGAAACAATGTTCGGTGATCGAAAAAGTTAAGCCTCATCGAGCGCGGATACTTTTTTGGAAGTAATTGAAAACTTGTCCAAAACGGTTTGCTCAGTCCATTTTTTTTATTTCATCCTCAATTATGTCTATATTGTAGCCTGTACACCAAAAATGAGCACAATTGGACTAAAATTGATGATTTGGCCACCAAAACAATGTTCGGTGATAGAAAAAATTCGGATTTTTTTTTTGGAACTAGGTAAAAACTTGTCCAAATTAGTTCGGTCAGTCCAAACTTTTAATTTTATCACCAATTGTGGCTAAAGTGGAGTATACCCACCAAAAATGAGCACAATTGGACAAAAATTGACGATTTCGTGTCCAAAACAATGTTCGGTGATCGAAAAAGTTAAGCCTCATCGAGCGCGGATACTTTTTTGGAAGTAATTGAGAACGTGTCCAAAATAGTTTGCTCAGTCCATTTTTTTTATTTCATCCTTAATTATGTCTAAATTGGACCCTGCAAACCAAAAATGAGCACAATTGGACTAAAATTGACGATTTGGCCACCAAAACAATGTTCGGTGATAGAAAAAATTCGGATTTTTTTTTGGAACTAGGTAAAAACTTGTCCAAATTAGTTCGGTCAGTCCGAACTTTTAATTTTATCACCAAGTGTGGCTAAAGTGGAGCATACCCACCAAAAATGAGCACAATTGGACTAAAATTGACGATTTCGTGTCCAAAACAATGTTCGGTGATCGAAAAAGTTAAGCCTCATCGAGCGCGGATACTTTTTTGGAAGTAATTGATAACGTGTTCAAAATGGTTTGCTCAGTCGATTTTTTTTCATCCTCAATTATGTCTAAATTGGAGCCTGCAAACCAAAAATGAGCACAATTGGACTAAAATTGACGATTTGGTCACCAAAACAATGTTCGGTGATAGAAAAAATTTAGATACTTTTTTGGAACTAGGTAAAAACTTGTCCAAATTAGTTCGGTCAGTCCGAACTTTTAAACTTATCACAAATTGTTGCTAAAGTGAAGCAAACCCACCAAAAATGAGCACAATTGGACTAAAATTGACGATTTCGGCTCCAAAACAATGTTCGGTGACCGAAAAAGTTAAGCCTCATCGAGCGCGGATACTTTTTTTTGGAAGTAATTGAAAACGTGTCCAAAATGGTTTGCTCAGTCCATTTTTTTCATCCTTAATTATGTCTAAATTGGAGCCTGCAAACCAAAAATGAGCACAATTGGACTAAAATTGACGATTTGGTCACCAAAACAATGTTCGGTGATAAAAAAAATTCAGATACTTTTTTTGGAACTAGGTAAAAACTTGTCCAAATTAGTTCGGTCAGTCCGAACTTTTAATTTTATCACCAACTTTAAATTACACTCTAGAAATGAAAAGGGTGTAAAAGTGTAAAAGTAATTGATTCTTTTCATAAGGGTGGAAAAAAAAGGTGTACTCTTTTATCATTCCACCCTTAATTACACTCTTTCTAGAGTGTAAAAATAAGAGTGTAGAAATAATTGATTCTTTTCATAAGGGTGGAAAAAAAGGTGTAATCTTTTATCATTCCACCCTTAATTACACTCTTTCTAGAGTGTAAAAATAAGAGTGTAAAAATAATTGATTCTTTTCATAAGGGTGGAAAAAAGGGTGTAATCTTTTATCATTCCACCCTTAATTACACTCTTTCTAAGAGTGTAAAAAGAGTGTACAAAAGAGTGTAATAACAGTGTAATTTCTTCAAATTCCACTCTTACATTCTTTTCCCCGGTAAATAAGAGTGGAAAATGGATTACACCCTAATCCCCGCTAATTAGGGGTGAAATAGGGGTGAAACCTCCTCCCGGGTGGGCAGCCGGGTTTGAACTCTTTTCCATATGCATGCCAGGCACTGCTTCATCAACATCACTATTTGTGGTTTAATTCGAAGACGTTTGTTAGGTGTTTGAGATTCACTCCACTTTATGGAAAACATATGCGTTGAGTTTTGCAATTAGCGGTTTTTGGCGATGATTTATGTACCATTAGATATTTTTAGGGATTACTTTTCTATTTTTACCACTTACGCGGTACATAAATATATTCACCTCACCAACAGGCAAAACAAAAGTTTCTCTGAAAAAAGCCAAAAGCCTCTGTTCTATTTCTAATAACTATGGTCATCCCAGTTTTGGACAAATAGAGTAACTGACACGGAAATTTTTTCTTGATCGACATCACCACCTGCCGCTTATTTCTAAGATGTTCGTTTGGAATTTAAGTCATAGATTTTTAGTTTTGACACCTCGACACGGGATGCGCTGATTTGGCAAAAATTTAAGCGCAAAAAACTTTAATTGATGATGCGTTGAAATGCGCTAAAACTTTCCAAGTAATATGCTGAAAGTCGTTGAATTTTAAAAAAAAAATTGCGTTAACTGCGTCTCCAACCATCATTTCTGTTATCTTTTTTGTCATCAATTATCCCGCTGTTTCATTGATTACTGAATTTTTCTTTGCTTACTTTGATTTTTCATTTATAAACAGTTAAGCAAAAAAATGCGTTGAGATCCAATGAAAATTCAACTCCTTTGTTAAATTTTCAGCAGATTTCTTACAAAACGTTAAAATGAAGGTGAGATTAATTTAACGTGTAATAAATTCAGGAATCAATGCTGAAAAGTGCTGTAGGGCTCCAAAAATATTTCAGAAATGCGCTGAAAATTGAGCGCAATTCCTAAGTTTTAGCGCATTTCAGCGGTTTATTATTTCAAGAATTTGAGCGGAATTTTTGGAGAATTCAGTGCATATAGAGAATTTCCCGCAAAATAATGCGCTGAAACTGCGCTGACCCCTCGGTCCGGGTAGTTAAACTGAACATACGTCTTTCACTCAGAATACATCACTCTCAAGTACCAGATAAGCATCTTGATCCACGTTATTGCCCTGTCGATATCTTAGATTTTGAAACCATAGCAAAGAAAAATGCCAATATGCCTGACATTCCAAATTTGAAGAGCATGCCTAAAGTCAGTTTTTCTTTTTTCAGTACTGTAGCTTTGCGATAGCTGTTTACTATGTAAATAAAGAATTGAATTAAATATTGAATTGAATTGCTGCTGAATCAAAAGAAATTAGCGGCTAAACAAAGCGACTGAATTTTTATGCGGGGAAATTCTGCGTGGGTTTACACAACTGAACAAAGATCAGCCTTAGTGAATAATTCAAATGTCATTACATGCGTTGTTGAGTAATTATATGTTTATTCATTGCCGTCCCCGTTGATTTATGGCTTCAAAAAATGTAAGAAAAATTACGTCAGATCATATGTCAGTTTTTGATAGCATCAACTGCTTTTCAATCTTGTATTATAAGAAAAATCATATTTGGAACAAGTTTTGTCCTTGCGAAGTGCGGCTTGTGAGAGTCCAACTGCCAGTGGCCAAGGCTTTTCGTGTCCGGGTACACAGAAACCGAAATGTTCTCGTGGAAAGGACGGCAGTCGGGATCGAGTTGGCTCCTTTCTGTGGGACCATTATCCAAAGCTTCTGGATTGAAGTTAGCTTTTGTTGATTGGTATCTTTCTGAGTTTTAAAATTAGTGAGAATTTGCCATTTTCTGTTTTGAATTTGGATACTCTGACCAAATTGCCTTTTCCTGTATATGTTTCAAGCACAAATCCCAGAGGCCATGACAAGAGAGGACTGTTGTCATCTGTAATGAAACCTAATTCTCCTTTTGTCAGGTTCTGCTTTTCGGCCTTGTTCTTTGGCCTGGTCTGCAACTCCGATAACTATTCAGCAGTTCATTTCTTCTATGTGTTTCTGCAGGTATTGGAAGCTCTTTTTTGGATCTTCTCCTCTTTTGTTTCTGGGACGTGGGGAACAACCAAAAGCAATTGATGATAATGAAAGCCGGTTAATTGCATAGCAGGGCTTAAGTGATTACTGTCTTTTGCATCATCTGAGACTACTATGAGCGGTCTCGAGTTAAGTATAGCTTCGACTTGGCATAGCAATGTATATATTTTTTCAAACAGAGGTTAGCTGTTGTTCGAATTGTTTTGAATAGCAGCAGTTTCATCAATTTGACGCCTGCTTCCCATAGTCCACAAAAATGTGAAGCTTTGGCTGGAATTAATGACCTGTTAGTGCCTAAGTCTAGCACAGCTTGAGGTAAACAATCAGTTCCGTTGTTCTCTTTTAGTATCCTTTTGAGTTCTATGAAGTCATTCAATTATCCTAAAGTTTCTGCCGTTATCCAAATAAATGTGAGCTGGGCATCCTCGTTGCGAAATGAATCGTCTGATAGCTTTCATGCATTCCTTTACATCGAACGTTTTAGTGACATCCAAATGAATGGCTTTTGTAAAGAAGCATACGAAATCTATCAAAAAAATATTGGCTTCAGTCTGGTCACATCCTTATGGCATTGGACCGGCCACCCCTATGCCCACGTTTTGAATGGTGAAGAAGGGTTGACTCGTTCTTTTTGTAGGTCGCCTAAGAGCTGAGAAAGGTTGCGTCCATTGAACCGAAAACATGTGATGCAGTTTCCAACTATAGACCTTGTCAACGTTTTCACTCGAATTATCCAGAATTTCTGACGCGTATGGACAACAGTTGCATTTACTTCTGAAGTTAACGCACGTAGATGACTGTTATGTACGATTAACTTCGAAAAATTGTTTTTGTAACGCAAAATTGGTTTAAATTTGGCGAATTCCTTCAAGCAATCTGCTGCTACTAGACGTCCATCAACCTTTGAAACTGTTTCCTCATCTATGAAGGGGTAAAGTTGAAGGCTTCTCAATTTTCGACGTATGTCTTGGTTTTTCTGCAGTTGTCGTTTCATCAATGTAAATTTGCTTCTGCACATCTCTAACAATAATATGTAATGCTTGTCACTTGAACTCTTTTCTCTCTATTGGCTTTTTAACAAAATTTGCAAACTTTAGAATTTGCTTTGCTACTCTTATTACTTTGTTGAGACTTCCGTAACGTTCAATAATGAGTAATTGGTTGATTTGGAGATTCAACTGCTCGGTGTTTTGATCATTGTGCGGGTCGTTTTCCTCACTCAGAGGTTCGTGAATAGTGCCCGAATATTCTTGTTGTTTTGGGAGATTCAGGTGTCCATCAGAGAGCCATTGTGGGCCTTTCCACGACACTTTAAGGGATGAAAGCTGTTTTGCTGGCAATGGGCTGGTAGCATGATCGAATGAATTATCCTTTGTTGGCAGGCATTTCTTTTTTTGGGTTGTATAATTTGTTGGACTTTGGCCACACAGTTAACTATGAAGGTTTGGAATCTACTAGGTGTAGAAGTGATCCAAGTTAAGGCAACTGTTGGATCGCTCAATGCCTATATTTCACTTGTATATCCACTTGGGTTTACCGTTTTCTGAACTGCATGAATCGTCTGCGCTCGAAAAAACCGTTGAGCACATTTCTAGTCTCGGTATGCTAAGTGTTTTTCTGAGCTCCAATCTGGACTTGGAACATAGCAAGATAGACTTGGTCTGAGATTCACCGAGTGATCGGGCATGTATAGCATCTCCGTACACTTTTTCAGAAACGCAGCAAAATAATTGAAGTTGTATTTTTCAATAGCGAAGTTGGCAGCAAAGCGCTGTATACGTAACTCAGATAGATGATGTAGTCATCCAGATTTTTAATTGGTTGGTTATGGTTGCCCCATCATCATCATCACATCCAATTTCTTGTTCCCGAGCCATTTGGAAAAGAAATTTCAATTGAAACATTACTGGTGTTAAGAGACCAATAGGGTCAAATACTTTACCCATATTGCTAGAAATTGCTCCTCTGGTGGTTATATATACGCTTTCCGGATGGCGCAAATTGCTGTTAACTGAATCTGTCAACGTTTTTTTGTCAGATAAAGTAAAAGTTGATTTTTTAGCTTCCTCATTTTGACCAGTTTCTGGTTTCGGCTGTGGGTTCAGCGTTCTTTTGTAGAAAACATATTTGCTGGACCTCGAATTTTTTAGGCGCAAAAGCTTCGAGCATTATTCAATTTTCGAATGGTACAGTTTTCTGATGCCAAATTTTTCTCTTTTTTTGAAAATTTTGTCCTCCAATTTGACCACTAATTTTTGTTTTTCGGATTCTTGGTTCTTTGTGTTTGAGTAGTTTTTTTCTGGTTCTGAAAGCTCGGATGGTTTTGGGCGGCTACCATAGAATGGAACAGCATCTCGTTTTCGGAAATGGGCGTTTTTTGCAGACTTTTGTCGCCATTAGCTTTGACCGTTTTTTCATCTTTTTGCAG
Organism: Convolutriloba macropyga; assembly: GCF_964194025.1. NCBI lineage: Eukaryota > Metazoa > Xenacoelomorpha > Acoela > Convolutidae > Convolutriloba > Convolutriloba macropyga. The sequence continues at coordinate 11,459 of NW_027452639.1, read as the reverse complement.
GATTTCATGTCTTTTTATTGAACCCTGTTAAAAACTGCACCGAATTAATCGAGCAAACATGGGGAGACGCATGGCTATAAACGTGGGTGTCCAATAGATTGATTTCACTTTGCTGTTTACAGTCACGTTTGACCACTAATTGTCGAAAACTTGTTTTTTGAAACTCGTCAATTTTGACTGATAGACACTCAATAAATGTTTCTTCGTGTTCGGGCAGACTCATAGTGACTATGTTGCTTTGACTTTGGGCTCTAATGAAGTAGAACGGGTTTCTTGGGGGTGCCAATTGAAACCAATAGTTTTGATGGTGTGGTCAAATTCACCGATGAAATGATCTGTGTTTCGTGTAGTCCCTGGGAAATGGCTTCTATATCCTCTGTGATTTGCTTGCTCATTTGCGATTAGACGAGCCAATGAGTTCTAGAGTGGTTGTAATGTCTTTGAAGAAGACAATGACTTAATATTGTGTGTCACCGCCACCAAGAATGTCGACAACATAAAATGAGTTGAGTAATGAATTTTTGGAATGAATTGATGCTGTATCACGTAGTGCCCTGATGGCGTGGTATGAACCAGAAGGAAGGTGGAAGATTATGGTCGCTTTCAGGTACTGGTTCCAAATGTCCTGCCTCAGTCATCTCTTGAAAGAATTCAGTGTATTGAGTTTGGGCGTCTGGGTTGCGTGAAAGCCTCTTTTCATTGCCCAAAAATTGTCTGAGGGGGTTTTTGAGAAGATTTTCCAATGTCGGGCAACCATTTTTGACTGTCTGGATCAAAAAGGGCTTCATGTTTGTGAATTGGTGGTCAAACCTCAGGCCTTCCATTTTGGACATATGTTGTTGTTGTTGTGTCATACTGATTAATGCACGCCAACTCCATGGGAGCGAATATGACTGCAGGAAGTGCTGGAACATCTTCCAGTTCCCAAATTTTATCTGCTGATTCTGAGTTAGCTTATCCTGAAACTGTCAAGCATGGTGTAGTTTCAGTGAGGCATGAAGAACCTTATGCCAAAATCCATCTTTTTATTATCTGTGTGTATGCAGAAATACCGAGTAGTATGTTTATTTTTCCTGGTTGCCAAAATTGATCATCAGCCGAATTGTAATTGACCAAGTCTCGAAGTCCTTCACTAACATTGGCTGATTTGGATTTTTGCTGGCTGTAATGTTCTTCAGCACTACGCAGTTGAGAGTAAAATTTTCCCTTGTTGTGTGTAATATTACAAGTTTGAGTGAGCCGTCGATTGGCATTGAATCTTTCTGATTGACCCATATCATTCTGTCAATTAAAGATATTGGTTCTATTCCCAGTGCTTGGCAGGTTTTTGCTGGATCTGCATTGATATGAGCTCCCGTGTCTAACAATGCTTTTACATTGTGTATTTGTTTGTTTCTACCAATTACTTGAACGCGAGCAGTTGGGAGATAGTCATTTAGGAAGAATTTTGAGTCAAAATACAAAAATGTGTGCCTGTTGTAGCATATTGAAAGCCTCATATAAAAATGTATGTTGCTTACCCTGACATGTATTGCATCTAGATTGTGGTAAAAATTGATTGCTTTCGTGATTGAATCTCCAGCAATTTTGACAGGATTAACTGACGGCCTTGGCAGACTGCTTATCTTGCGCTGAAAGGCCAATGAGTTTTAAGCAAGAACACGGAGCATGGCTTTCCGTGCATTGAGTCACGATACACGGATCTTTGAAACTTGCTTCGATCGCTCACCCCGTCCAGTGACATGCAGTTGTTTGAGGGGAATGTAATCGTTTAGCATTTCCATCGGTCTTACTCTGTTGTCTAGAAAAATCCTCAGTACGTCAAATTTAGGACTTTCAGTGCCTTCATTTTTGAGTTCCCATGCCTTCTGAGAATCGACATACAATTTTGTGAAAATAAGATAGTGCCACATGTCGTTATCAACTTGTCGACAAAGTGAGTGAATCGACTGAGATACTTCATTGAATGTACTTTGTAGCAGATGTAGTATGTACTTGCTTTCTCCTCTCACAGGCTTGAAGTCAACTGCCCTAGCTTGCAATGTGCGTAGAATTATTCGATCATTTTGCTTTTGCTACTCGAGTAGATTTATTGTTATCCCGTAGTTGCTATCAGTTGATGTTGTAGGCTTTTTTTTTGTTTTTCAGGGGGACGTGATAGGCAACTTTTTAAATTGACAAGTCGCTGACTGTTTGACAATTTTGTGTTGAAGTGTCCGGCTGTATGCAATTGATTGATAAATGTTTTCGATTCAATGAATTTGCCGTCAAAATCGGGCAGCTGTATTTCTGATAGTTTTGCAACTTGCGGCTAGTGCTGTTTTTCATCTCCAAAAGAAGTATTCATAGTTACGTTTTCGGCCACCTTTTCCAGCTCAGCTTTTGTTTCTGGCCTTTCCTATTTTATTTAGCTTCTTTCGGACTTTTGTGTGCTTGTCATGAATCAGATCGAATTCTGTATCGTACTGATCACCCTGTACTGTTTCCAAATGGGATTCGTCTGTTTGCTGTTGAATTTTGAATGACTCAGTTGCCTCGGAGAGGGCCAATCTGAGCTCATCTTCGTTAAATGGCTCAATAAATCGTTCTCATTCATCAAAGATCTTGTTGAGCGGTCGTGAATTGGCACGCCTCTTTCTGGAACTTGTCTCTGTAGACGCTGCTGGGCTACTTTTGTCGGCGGACCAGAATAAGGTACGTTTGCGATAGCTGTTTACTATGTAAATAAAGAATTGAATTATATATTTATTTGAATGGCTTTTTAAACAAGAGGATTTATCAGCTAAACAAAGCGACTGAATTGTTATGCGGGAAAATATGCGTGTGATTACACAACTGAACCAAGATGAGCCTTAGTGAATAAATCAAATGTCATTAAATGCGTTGCTGAGTAATTATATGTTTAAACAAGCGCTATTGGTATGCTATTGATATCTGCAGAGATTCTATCTTTGTTCGCTATTCTGATTTATATTCAATCAATAAAAATATCGTTTGAGATCGCCGAAGAAAAATTCCAGCCGGAATTTAATCGGTAGTTTTGTTTTTTTGCTTTTTTTCAATTCCAGAGTTATCAGGAATATAAAGTTGGTTCCTTAGTTTAAGTGTTTTTGACCAATAATCTTTGTGACCGCTGAGTAACGCTCAAAGAGCGTAAAGTAATGAGGTAACAATTAGTATCTTCTACTTTCCAAAATAGGAGTAACTTTGCGAAAAACTGACTCCCATTGCATGGAATACAGCAGTCAACGCTTGATTGATGCTTACAACTCATGTTAAAATGAATCAATAATTTTGATGTAAACATGTCAATCTGATAACTTGTTAAGAGATAGATCAGTCTTATTGTCGAAAAAGAAGATGAAGCTGATCACAAATTGACAGCACAAGAAAAAATTCAGATAATTTTTTTTGTATTTTTTGCTGCAGGTTTTCTGAAATTTTAACGGTCCCAAGTTTTTAATTGTCAATTTTTAGTTGAGTCTGTTTTCTTCTTGGTATGCTCTAAGAGCGTAGTGTAAAAAGATAACATTTAGTCGCTTCTACTTTCCAAAATAGTGGTAACTTTGCGAACAACTGTCTCCCATTGCATGGAACACAGCAATCAAAGATTGATTGATGCTTACAACTCATGTTAAAATGAATCAATAATTTTGATGTAAAATTGTCACTCTGATAACTTGTTGAGCAATAGATCAATCTTGTTGACAAAAAAGAAGAGGATACTGGTCACAAATTGACAGCACAAGAAGAAATTCATATAATTTTTCTTTATTTTTTGCTGCAGGTTTTTCTGAAATTTTAACGGTCCCGAGTTTTTAATTGTCAATTTTTAGTTGAGTCTGTTTTCTTTTGCTTGCTATTTAGCGTGAGGGTGAAAAAAATTGTCCCAATTTTGAAAGTCTCTATGTTTCCGATGCAGTTTTATTGATGTTTTGATTTCATGCGAGCTGTGTTGTGTTTTGCAACGTGCAGCCCAAAACTGTTAAAACTTGTTTTTTTTCTTCGAATAATGATTGGCCAAGACAATAGAAAAAATCTTCGTCAAACATTTTTGCTTTGATTGGTTGCTGTCAAAATAATACTTAATGTTCGTTTTTGGATAGGTAACTTATGGTTCACATTTTTAGTTGTTTAAAAATTAGGTTAATTATTTGCGACAATTTTTGATTAAATCTGTTCAATAAAAACATTGTTCTAGTGTTTGTGAACCAAGAAGCAAGATTCCTCATTTTTAAAATTTAACGCAGAAATTTTCTAAGAAGAAACGTTCAAAAACTAATGCAAAAATATTTTGTCTAGTATACAAGTATCTGCAATTATTAAGCACTAAAAACCATTTTTTGAATTGAAAAAATGTATTAGAGATTGTCAAGCGCGGTTACCTGTTATTTTTTATCTATAGTTTATTTACTTTATTAAATAGTTTTCTCTTTCAGTAAAATTGTCGTAATGCCGCCAGAAAAGGTCGAGCTAAGTCTAGCCGTAGTTGAGGTTCAGGCTCAGAAAAACAAAGAATACGATAATATTTTCTTCCCCTCTTCTGAAACAGGAGAATGCTTTCAAACGCTCTTTTTGAGATACATTGCGTCAAAGCGAACTTTTTGGAATTCTAATTTTGTATGCAATAAATGTTTCATAGCAGCAAGATCGATCAACAAACAGAGCAATCGATTTGAAAAAAGTTGGGTTGTTGGATTTAATCTAAAATTTTTCTGATTGTTTTCTGTCCTTTTTGCATAATCAGAGCTCTTCCATTTAACCTATTTTAAAAAATTCATTAAAAAGTTTTTAGAATAATATTTATAACTTAAAGGCCATAAACACCTTTTTTTGCAAGAACATATATGAACATATTATATTGCTAGTATATTTTTTCAAATTTTTTGTTCTTAATGTTCGTTGTGGTAATTTTGTAAGTGAGCGACTAGATTCATTTATTGTCAAATCTATAATTGAATTGTTGGTTTTTAGAGTTCGATGCGGTCTAGTTTTAGAGAACGCTACGGAACGCTAAGGAGGAGTTTGTACCCATTCAGAGGAGTTTGTAGTCGAATTCCAATGTAATTTGTTTCAGTATTTTAAAAGATGAAACAAAAATGAAAGGCATTAATTTTTGAGGGGAACATGTTCGGTCAATTTTTTCCTTTTTGCTTGAAAAGTATTCTATTATGAAGTGGTAGTCAGATAAAATAATAGGTAAATCAATTTTCTTCAAGTGATTTAAACTTGTTTTGGTTTTTTAAATACTAAAAAGTAATATTCAAGTGTAATGACTTCTCCAATTACCTAATCTGTTTTAGATATGCCTTATTTCTTATGAGAATTTAAACGACAATATATATCTATCAAAACTAGAGACTTAGTTTTCAAAACCTGAGCAATAATTGCACAGCTTCAACTAAAGTTGATCAACATAGAGTTGATTATGTTTGCTTCTGCCAGCGTTTTTGAAAACCCGGAATGTTATTCGTCTCATCAATTTGCAATTGAGCATTACTGATGCGAAGTATATTTTTGGGGTTCTCTGTTTCCTGCTTTGTTTTTATCTCTAATACAATTTCCATACCTTTTATTCTTGAAATTAATTAGAATGTAGTCAATTTATAAACTGAAGCTATAGGCCTTGATTTCTGCCAAGTGTTTTTAACTGAAAATAAGTAGAAGTCATGGGAATTTGTGGGAAACAAAATCTGTGAAAAGAAAAATAATAATTCAGTAGTTTTCTGATAATATCTTTGCTCGCAAAAAAATGTTTCTTTTGGTTTTCCTTGATCAAAAAAGCTCATTAAAAATAAATTATTTTTCACCCTTTTCTCTAATTTCCAGAGAAGAGAAAACCTTTATCTTTTGCGCACCATTTGTAGAGAACTGTTTTATCTGATTTTTCATGAAATTTTAACTGCGTTTTCAAAATGGATAAGATATAAATACAAAAAAGTTTTTTTTGCAAAATTGACTGTCGTTCATATTATGAACCTTATATGATCTGAGTTTTCGACTGTGCTTCAGGTTTGCTCCCTAACAAATGTTTTCATCCGTAATTTTGGTAAACTACTCAAACTGGGCAAATTTGCCCCTGGTTTGATATTGAATTACGTAGTTGATTTTTATCTAACACACAATTTGAAAACACTTCAACTTTTTTCTATGCTTATCTGGAACATCTGTTTACGTAGAGAAAAGTGTAACATCGTGTGAAAAAGTAACTGGACAAGGTAAGAAAAACACAGCTGATTATAACCAAATGGGGCGACTTAAAGTCTTTTTTGACGTTAATTTTTTCCAATAATTCTTGCGATATTTGATCATTAACGACACTGGTACACTAAACAACTTAAAAATGACTCTATGTTTTACTTCTACCCAATACACGGACCCATTAGCAAATTTTCAGAAAAAATTAAAATTAAAACTTTTTCATCAAAAGTTTGAAGGTTTGCGATTATTTTTTCGCAATTTTCCACTTAAAATTGGTAACAACAATTCGGTGAACAGTCACTTGATTAAAATCCACAGGGAGTTAGAAATCAAAAAAAAGATAGTATTGTCGTTGAAAAAACAAATCAAGGAAAAGTTTAGCCAAAGTTTAAAATTTTAAATATTTTTTTACGATGGGGTATTAGAAGAAAAACGTATCGTGTCCTCGTTGATATTAATTTTTAAAAAGGATTTCAAAATCAGATTTTTGACGTAATTCAGGCTATTTCGACCACAATGATAACCAAAAAACGGTTAGATGATGTATTTATCAAATTTAAATTATTTTAGAAATTGATGAAAAAAATTTTAAAAAGTTTTGTATCAATTTCTTTCTTCCATAAAGGTTATAAAAATTTTTGGGCCCTTTGATACCTGATCATACTTACATTCATTTTGTTTACTTGGTGCAGAAAAGTTATTTGATGTATTTATTTAGTTCATTTTAATTTGCCCTTCATTTCATATTTTCATTTTTGTTCAAACTTCCTGTCATGAGTTGCTCTTCATTCATTTACCTTTTTTTCCCGCCTCGTGATCAGACATGTCTGATCACAGGTTCAGGCTTTGTTGATAAGCACTTGAGCTACAATGTCATTTCAATCAATTCCAATTCAGTTGCTCTTCTTTCTTCGCGAACTCGCTCCGCAAATTAAGTGATGGAACTAAGTTCCGATTTCGCAGCGCGAAACTTAAATCCGTAAAGCAGTACGCACGCGCGCCGCAAGAGCCTACATAGATACAATAAAGTACAACATGGCGCACCCATTAAACAGGCGAACACCACTCGTAATGGAACCATTTTGGAACAAATCGACACTTGATCCACCTCTCAGATGGGAAAATTGGAGAGTCCAATATAAGCTGGCTTTTCTTGCAAAAGAACATATCATTCTTGATTAGCTCCTTGGACCAAAACCTGAGATGGTGGATCTTCCTTTGGAGCCCATCTATGAGGAGACAATTTTTGGCTCTTCGGCGCAATCCGAGCGAGAACAAAGTGCTCGCAATGCACTGCAGAAGATGATGTGGCAGAACAAATGTCAACAGTTGATTGAAATTTGCCTCATGTGCGGCAATAAGCCCTGGTCACTCGCGGACCGGAAAACGGTTTCTCTACCCTACTTGAGCAATGGGGTGGAAAGAAGAAGTATCCTGAATTGCAAGAATCCGCACATAATGATTGATACGTTGACCACAGCCGAATTCTGGAAAATTTTGGAAGCTGCTTTTATACAACCCCGGAGCATCACTTTCGATCGTAAAGCTTTCCTGATCACAAATTAACCTCGAGGCGAGACTGACGAACATTTCTATGGTAAGATTAAAGAATTTGCGGAAAATTGTGACTTTGAAAATAAGGAGGAAACTTTGATACGCGATGTGTTCATCACCAATTTGGTTGATCCAGCAATTCAAAGAGAACTCCTTAAACAAACTTTAGAGCCGAGACAAGCGTTGGAATTGGCAATAAACATGGAACTTGGGATGCGAAACCAATATCGAATACAACAACATAATAAGACCCTCATTCCGGCCAGCGTGAATGCAATTCAGTTTCCCTCTAACTCGCGATCAGCGAATTGGTCACTCTCAACTAACATCCACAAACAATGCAATCGTCCACCTCTATATTGTTTGGATTTAGGCGGAAATTGGCTCCTAAACCATCGAGATAAGTGCATCGGCAAGGGCAAAACAGTCAATAATTTTAGCTTGTTAAATCACTTTGCTAAAGTTTTCCGAAGACAAAAGAAATCGAAGCCCCAAAAATCCCAAGAAAAAAATTTAAATACGGTGGATGAAGAGCCACATCCTGAAGATTCTGTAAACTTCCTCCAATCTTCAAAACTCAATTACTCTGACAACAGTAGCGGGGAGAACAATATGGTCACTCTCATTCAAAACGATTTTGCAAAAATAGAACCATTAAACATGCCGATCAAAATCGGCAACATCTAAACTATGCGGTTTGTGGAATCCGGGAGTGCGTGTCGCATTCGCAATTGGTCTCTTGCGTCACAAGTGGTAAAAAACACTCTGCACGCGTTTTGGGGTACACGAGAATGAAAATCCACAACTCAGAACATTTTCGAACGAACCGATACGTATTGAATGAAAAATACAGGCTCCGGCATCGAGCAACGGCTGGACTTCACGTTCGGCTACATTCAAGGCCATTGTTGATGGTTTGAAATCACTAAATGGTTGGCACTTGTTCCGTCAATTATGTCTAGCAGTAACGCAGACCTCCTCATCTTCAGGTAATCAAGTCAACACTGTTTCACCATATTTAGAAGTCAAATAACATATTGCATTAACATTCCCTAATATCCTATCCCGTATTGGACAATAAAAGAACAATGTTGCTAAATCAAAATTCCACAAAAGTTTTCGAACTCGATATCAGAAGGGTGGACGAAAAACGATAAACTTACAGGATAAAATTAACAACGAACTCAAGAAATTATTAGCTGAAAAACAGATAAAGCCATTCACACAAAAAATAAAGGGCGACAAGAAAATGAAACACCGCAGGCAAGATACCGGTGGCGGAGTGTCATCCTCACGCTCGAATATATTACGCGCGATGCGAGGGCGCATCCCCAAAGTCCCGAACTTCCCCGCGCTTGGAAATCAGCGTAACACCGACGGAGCAGACTCGCAAAGCAAACTTGTATTACCCCAACTTTCGGCTTCTTCGTCAGCACTTCAACAAGTAGCCCCTGCAGCCCCTATAACGCGGAGCAACCGCGCTTCCGATAGAAACGGTCCTAGTTTTTCTTATTACGGTTTTGAATTCATCATCGGAATCGACGATAGCAGCACCGCCAGAACGACCACGAAGGGCGGGAGACATCGAAATTTTTCAACCCCTACCCGTATCAGAAGTTGAAACAGTTCAAATAAGGACGATCCTGCTCCCCGAGGAAACAAACATTTCTCCCGTCATTGGAGAAGTATCACTTTCCGACCTGCGAGTTTGGCTACTAGTTGACCAGCAGACCCCGACCCGCGATGAAGACGTTCTTTCAATGTCGGTCTGTGAAGCAGAAAACCAGGAGAACTATGATTGAAACTCAAGAAATATTATTTAAATTTCGTTAAAATACTGTTGAATTCATAACCTAGTTTTATTCTATTATCAGATATGATAATCAGTACATATATTGTTGTTATTTATTGAACTGGGGACCAAGTATTGATTTGTAAATATTGTTATTATTCTTATATATATGATAAAATTGTTCTGTAAGTGCAAATTTTTCTTCGCAACAAAGGGCATGTGATACCTGATCATAATTACATTTGTTTTATTTATTTGGTGTATATCTAAAACTTCTATGGTGTATTTATTCAGTTCATCTTAATTTGCCCTTCACTTCACATTTTCATTTTTGTTCAAACTTCTTGTCACGAGTTGCTCTTCATTCATTTACTTTTTGTTTCCCGCCTTGTGATCAGACATGTCTGATCACACGTTTATAATTTGTTGATAAGCACTTGAGTTACAATTTCATTTCATTCAATTCAAATACAGTTGCTCTTCTTTCTTCGCGATCTCGCTCCCAAGTTAAGTGATAGAACTAATTTCCAATATCGCACCGCGAAACTTAAATCCATAATATAGTACGCACGCGCGCCGCGAGAGCCTACATAAATACAATAAAGTACGAAAGGCCCAAAGAAATTTATTAACTAGGTGTAATCATAAAAACAGTTACTATTAATTATGAGAATACAAATCAGATTAGCAAAAACTACTCAGACAAATATCGAAGATTGTTGTTCTAACTTTTTTGTCCTGTTTTTAGAGTTAAATTTTTGCAGTTAAAATAAGATAGTGAAAATGAATACTTGAGCACAGGTGACATCAGATATTACAATCACAGGGACGCACAAGGAAAATTATTGCTTCAAAATTTCTATAGCGGATGGAAGTGTTTGCCTTTCAGAAAAAAATTTATTGAAAAAATGTTTTTGAAAAAAGGTCAATAAAATTCAAAAACCTTACATTTTGCAATCTATAAGCTGCAATCAATGACAACCTTGAGCAGTAATTAGAAATGATGTTCATAGTGCAATGCAAATGGATTTTTAAAATTTTTTGCGTTTTTTGCAAGGCAATAATTTTTCTTCTCTATATGCATATTTTCGGAAAATGTTATTATTGAAAAATGATATATCTTGGGAGTTATTGAATTTTGAGATATTTGTCTAAAATGGACATTGGGTGACTGGGCCTAAAATTCTTAAAAGTTTGGAAACATTTGTGAGAATTTGGCTGACATTGTATTGCTTTTACATCACTACTCTGCGGCGCTGGCATTTCGATTCAAAACTACCTGAACTGTTCATTGTTGTGCATAAATTAACAAAAATTTTGGGTGATATAGATTGTACAGATCAATAAAATGCAATCGGCAATCATGGTTTTATGATTGTTGTTTATCAGAAAAGTAAATTTTTTTGCAAAAGTGTTTTGGCAAAAGTGTATTGATGTAATTTTAAACTCTGAACTGGGTGAAGGGGGCGACAAAAATTTCGATATAAATGCTAGTGTGATTATCTGGCTCCTTCTTTCTTCGAAAGTTCTTTCAACTAATCAATGGGCGTGGATTTTAGCATATTTGTACATAAGTACTTCGTCTTTTGGATGTTCGTTTTTTTTCTGATTGGTAAAGAAACAGATGTACAACATTGCACCTGTTAATTCCATTCATCGGCATTCTATTTTTTGGTCTTTTGTTGCTACCAAGCAACGTAGGGCAGTTAACTTCTTTTTGAATGCTTGTTATAACATTCACTTTGTTTCGATGTTTTTAGGATCAGTTGCTTGGTCTTTTCAATCGGCCGAGAATTTGGATCTATTCTGTTTTGCTCCCCCAGCTTTGTAGGCATAAATTATTTATGACCCCAGGCGCACGTGCTGTTTTCTTTCATAGTAACGTGCTATATAACAACATAAAATTTGTAAC
>NW_027452638.1:0-20645 GCF_964194025.1 Convolutriloba macropyga | reverse complement strand
CTCTGGAATATAGTAACGCAAGAAATTTTCTTTTTGAATATCTTTTTTTGCGTTGTGAGTTCAATCACATTATTGAATTGGCATATAATTTTTTTTTTCAAGACAAATACAGACCAAGCACTAAAAGAATCAAAATCTGAACTGAAAATCATTGTTCTTTAAATTTTATTTGAATATACTGCTGTAGTTACACTGTTGGCTCCCGTGCCCTTACCTGTTTGAACCGAGAGGTATTTGTTAATACCCAAAATTTTACCTGGAAAATTATCTTATCGTTTTAATTGTGAAATTAACTTCTTCAAAAGATGAGGCAGTAGTTTCAAAGAACAAACAGCATTTTTAGATCTGAAAAATTACATCTTAAGAAAAAAATATCAATAAAAGATGAATATTGTTGTCCCTAGTCAAGGCCAAAAGTTCATCTTGCAAGATTCTTACAAAAAATTTATCTTGTAAGATTTTTACAAGAAAAAGTATAGCTTGTAAGATTCTTGAGAGAAAAAGTTTAACTTGTAAGATCTTGGAAGACTTTGGAAGAAACTGTTTTACAACAAAGTTTTTAGAAGATAATTTTTCCTACCATGATTTTTAGAAGTCAAACAAGAATATTTGCTTTCTATAGGATTCGACAAATGGGAGAGGAGACTATTGCGTCTATACAGATTTCAAATTTCTACGATCCGAATGCCAGCAAAAATGAATTGTATAGGGGCAACTATAAAAAAATTCTAGTCTGACAATTTTTTTTCCAGGATTTTGTTGTTTTTGGTTCATATCAATGATTCATTGGTTAATTTTGGCCAAACTCAGTTTCACAAAAAAACTAGAAAAAACTCGATTGATTTGGGCAGTATTTGATGGCAATGAAAGTTTTCTACTGTTGGTCTTATTGTCACTTTTGCAGTTTACTCTAAGAACGGAAAATTTGAGACAAATTATTCCTTTAAATGTTTAATTGGTGTATGGTTAATATTGATTGGAAAAAGATGACAATTTTTGAAAAAAACTAATGAACCTTTTGAACTTACTTTGTTTTGGCCACCATACTATGCAATACTGTCTTAAACAGTCTAATTTTACTATGCTATGCAAAAATGTCTTCAACAGTGTGATTTTCTTACGTTTTCTTTTCTCTTAATCTTATTAATGACAGGTCAAATAGGCTCTCTTCAATGAAGCATCATTGCATTGACTTAAACCCTACTCTTTTCCTGAAATTTTGTCGAACTTATGAAAAATATCGACCTGGTTTTCTTTTTGTTTTGTCGACACTTGTTCTTATCAATGACAGGTCGCATGCGCACTCCTGTGAGGCATAATTAAAATAATTAGATGGTTTCAAATCATTAGTAACAGTTTTAACAGTATTTCTGTTCAAATATGACTTCTGCTCTCAGGATCTCAAGCTTATTGAAGACAAGATATCGGTCTGATTTGAAACCAGTAAAGCCGAAAATAAGCCTTATTATTTCTAGGGTCAAATTGTTATCGAAGATTGCTTGTCCTGTCCATATATTAACAGATGTAATCTTAATCTTAATAAATGTAGTTTTCATGGTAATTGATTAGACAGTTACGCAATTAGAAACCTAAATTGGTTATTTTTTCGACAATTTCGGCTCTGGAAAATAGTAACTCGGGAGGTTTCCACTTTTATTATAATTAGTTGCCATCAATTAGTTCAATCAGATTTTTGAGTTGGCATAGAATGGTTTTTTTTTCAAGACAAAGGCACACCAAGGACTAAAAAAGCAAAACCTGATTAAAAAATAACCGGACCCAAAAGCACAAAAATGATTTTCCTTGTAAAACTTTATTTGAATATACTGCAGTAGTCAAACAGTAGTAAAGCTATAGCTTTAGTTTATACTTTAGCTACGGTGTAGTTAATTATCGTAAAGTCCAAAAAACGATTGCATACAATCTACTGTACAGAAAACTTTACATTTGCTCTGGGCGAGGTTCATATTGGGTTCCATAAATTTATCATCTCAATATTACAGAGGCTCATCAATGGATCATACTATACTTCATTATCATTTGTAAGGAGCATAAATATCACAAATTCCAACATGCTAACGGCGAGGTTCTCCGGATAATAAAAACAAGTGTTTTTTTTCAAAGTAGCTCTTCTGAACCATGGAAACTTTATTGTTCCGACACCACTGGGGGGGGAAACTATATACTCAAATGGGTTTTTTTGTTCAGACAATTTCGGCCGATCGATATACTCATCGTAGAGAAAGGTGAGTGGTATCATTGAAAAGCTCGTCCAGCGTAGATTTTGGAGTTAAAAAGATTTTTTTTTTAATTTCTTTTTTTAAGGAGTTATCGAGGGTTAAAGTTTTGTGTGAAAACGTGATATTTGTGTTGCGGCTGCTCAAGAATCTCAGCGGAACCGATATCTCACAGCCTGGTCTGATGCAATAACGCTCGTTGGGTCTAAGAGTAGCTTAGAGGTGACCCTAACTTGTGTCATAACCTCGGGTGGCTCAGGTTTTCCCGTCCAAAAATCGGAGGGGGGTTGTACGAACAATTTCGGTTGCAACTTGTAAAAATTTTCAGTTCTGACCGTTTTTGAGTTTTGACAGAAACTAAGATTTTTACAGTTTGAAACGCTATTTTTGCTGTTTAATGGCATTTGTAGCTGATTTGAAGTGGCGCCAACATCGCCGGCCCTGTTTTGGATCTCGGAAACACCATCGTAGAATAATGGCGCTAACTTCACGACTGGCTGGTTTAGCTCTCCATGTGCCATTTTGACTCTCGCTGATCTCACAACAGCGTCAATGCCAGTCAAGATCTCAACGATTTGTCTCAGTTTAACCTCAAATCTTTTCAATGAGTCACCCACTAGCCATACTAGTTCACTTTCTTTCAGGTTTCGCACATGTTCTTTTGACCACTTCGATCTCTTGTTCCATTGTGGAAGGTATTCACGAGTCCATCTTTTCCAAATCATGTTGGCATATGCTTGAGCCATTTTGAAAGATTTTCTCAGGTCATGGTAGCGCTCACTGGATGGCCTGAGTGGTGCACTTGCGTTCTCTTGTCCAAGTAGGAAATGATTTGGTGTGAGGGCCGTCAAGTTTTCAGGGTAGTCACTTACTGCTGTGAGGGTTCTTGCGTTGAGAGTCTGCTCTACAAGACACATTGTTGTGCTCCGTACCTCGTCGGTGAAGCTTCGGTTGCCAAGATTGCAATCTTGACTTTTCTGCAACTTTGAACCAGTCTTTCCCAGATTCCATCAAAGTGTGGTGCTCCAGGAGGATTGAATTTCCAAACAATCTTTTTCTCTGCTAAGTCACTCTCTGTCAATCTGTCAATCTCTTATTATAGTTAGTTGCCTTGTGAGTTCAATCAGATTATTGAGTTGGCATATAATGGTTTTTTTCAAGACAAAAGCACAACAAGGACTAAAAAAGCAAAACCTGATTAAAAAATAACCGGACCCAAAAGCAAAAAAATGATTTTCCTTGTAAAACTTTATTTGAATATTCTGCAGTAGTCAAACAGTAGTAAAGCTTTAGCTTTAGTTTATACTTTAGCTACGGTGTAGTTAATTATCGTAAAGTCCAAAAAACGATTGCATACAATCTACTGTACAGAAAACTTTACATTTGCTCTGGGCGAGGTTCATATTGAGTTCCATAAATTTATCATCTCAATATTACAGAGGCTCATCAATGGATCATACTATATTTCATTATCATTTGTAAGGAGCATAAATATCACAAATTCCATTATGCTAACGGCGAGGTTCTCCGGATGATAAAAACAAGTGTTTTTTTTTCAAAGTAGCTCTTCTGAACCATGGAAACTTTATTGTTCCGACACCACTGGGGGGGGGGGGGGGGGGGAACTATATACTCAAATGGGTTTTTTTGTTCAGACAATTTTGGCCGATCGATATACTCATCGTAGAGAAAGGTGAGTGGTATCATTGAAAAGCTCGTCCAGCGTAGATTTTGGAGTTAAAAAGATTTTTTTTAATTTCTTTTTTAAGGAGTTATCGAGGGTTAAAGTTTTGTGTGAAAACGTGATATTTGTGTTGCGGCTGCTCAAGAATCCCAGCGGAACCGATATCTCACAGCCTGATTCTCGAGTTCTACGCCTGCCTGGTTATTCACTGGGGTCGATTGACTAACAATCTCGCAGAAATAATTTGTCGCTCGGACGTATTTAAAAAACTGTAACTTTAATTTAGTTGATTGGAGTTAAGAAAATCCTTATTGATAATCTATGTTCAATCTCGTGCTGAAGTTTGTAAGGCTTGAGCCAGTAGCTAGTATTGTTGCTAAATTCTTGTCAAGTGAGCTCAACTAACTTAAAACTCGCAAGATCTTAAGATGTAGCAAAACTTAGCAAGAAAGACTAAAGTTGTTAAAGAATCAAATTTTTGTCTAATCTGAGAGCCAACTGCTCTTGGCAACAGTTTCTAATGGTTTGATAACAATACAGCTTCACTATTCAAACAATTGGGTTAAAGTAAACAATCAAATATTTATCATTTATAAAATCATTGCTACTTGTTTCTGTTTGGTTAATCAAGAAAGTGATTTAGGTCATTCTTTACATAGTAAATGTAAAATTACTGCAATATTTAATTTTGTTGACGTAAGCACGGATGGTTATTACATGGCTCTAAATGCCTCGAATGTACGGTATTTGACCTTTAAAGATCACCTAAAGTATCATAAAAAACAACTTAAATTTAACAATTAATAACAAATAACGAAAAATTTCAATTTTGCACCATATAAGTGCTAATTGCCACACATGTTGGTCTGATGCAATAACGCTCGTTGGGTCTAAGAGTAGCTTAGAGGTGACCCTAACTTGTGTCATAACCTCGGGTGGCTCAGGTTTTCCCGTCCAAAAATCGGAGGGGGGTTGTACGAACAATTTCGGTCGCAACTTGTAAAAATTTTCAGTTCTGACCGTTTTTGAGTTTTGACAGAAACTAAGATTTTTACAGTTTGAAACGCTATTTTTGCTGTTTAATGGCATTTGTAGCTGATTTGAAGTGGCGCCAACATCGCCGGCCCTGTTTTGGATCTCGGAAACACCATCGTAGAATAATGGCGCTAACTTCACGACTGGCTGGTTTAGCTCTCCATGTGCCATTTTGACTCTCGCTGATCTCACAACAGCGTCAATGCCAGTCAAGATCTCAACGATTTGTCTCAGTTTAACCTCAAATCTTTTCAATGAGTCACCCACTAGCCATACTAGTTCACTTTCTTTCAGGTTTCGCACATGTTCTTTTGACCACTTCGATCTCTTGTTCCATTGTGGAAGGTATTCACGAGTCCATCTTTTCCAAATCATGTTGGCATATGCTTGAGCCATTTTGAAAGATTTTCTCAGGTCATGGTAGCGCTCACTGGATGGCCTGAGTGGTGCACTTGCGTTCTCTTGTCCAAGTAGGAAATGATTTGGTGTGAGGGCCGTCAAGTTTTCAGGGTAGTCACTTACTGCTGTGAGGGTTCTTGCGTTGAGAGTCTGCTCTACAAGACACATTGTTGTGCTCCGTACCTCGTCGGTGAAGCTTCGGTTGCCAAGATTGCAATCTTGACTTTTCTGCAACTTTGAACCAGTCTTTCCCAGATTCCATCAAAGTATGGTGCTCCAGGAGGATTGAATTTCCAAACAAACTTTTTCTGTGCTAAGTCACTCTCTGTCTTTGCTTTGTCCAAATCGTTCATGAATGCATTCAGCTCATTGGAAGCTCCAACGAAGTTCGTTACATTGTCACTGATGATGGTGTTCGGGTAGCCACGTCTCACAATGAATCTTGTCACTACAGCTAGACATGACTCGGTGTCCAATGATTGTGCCACTTCAAAGTGTACTGCACTGGTTGTCAGGCAAGTGAAGAGGCGGCACATTCTCTTCATGGTGCGTCGTAGGAACTTGATTTCGAAGGGTCTGAATTAGTTGACGCCGGTATGAGTGAATGGGAACTCGTTTCTGTGTCTGCATGCAGACACAGAAGTCGTTTCTGTGTCTGCATTTGATACATCTCGATTTGATTCTCCTTAATGCGTTTCTCAATCCAACACTCCAAAATTTTTGTTGAAGAACGTTTCTCACATACTCTTGCTCCTCGTGTAGGTTGTCACGATGCGCTCTCTCCAACAGAAGTTGTACGACTGGATGTTTTGCTGTCAATAGTATTGGATGTTTTGCATTGTAATCAAGGTTTGAATTCTTCAGTCGACTTTTCACTCTAAGTGTTTTATCTTCCTCTACGTGGGGTGACAATGGCAATGTTTAATGTTTTTGAGATTTCTTTGCTGTTGGCTATCGACTTGGAAACATTCGGGAAGCTTTCGGTTTGAACAACTCGAAACATTATTTGTACTGCTTGATGGACTTCGTCTGCTTTGAGGGGTCCCCTCTATTTCGTCTTGAACGTTATGCAGTAGGCAAAAAAGTTTCTAATTCGGTTGAAGCTACTGTATCGTCTCCAGTCGAATAGTTTGTCTATTTCAGTTTCTGTGGCTACACTACTAGTAACTTGCTCAGCTTCAGCTTCGTTTACTTGGCACTACGGCTTTGGCCACTTTTGTTCATCTGTCTGGAGCCATGCTGGCCCGTTTAGCCATGCAAACTCCTTGAGGCCTTCGATGGACATTCCTCGGGTTCCGATGTCGGCAGGGTTTTCAACACCTTTGACGTGTCTCCATTGATCCATCGATGAGTTTTCCAGTATTTCAGCTGCTCTGTTTTCAACGAACACTTGTTGTATTTTATGCGCTGCTTGCAGCCACTGTAGCACTGTTGACTTGTCGGTCCAATGATAGATTTTGTCAATTTTGGCATCATGTTCCCTCAAAATTTGCCTCCTGAGACCAACTCCGTAGACTGCGGCTTGAAGTTCTAACTTCGGAATCGTCGTGTGTCTGATGGGTGCCACACGGAATTTTCCTATCACATAAGTCAGTCTTAACGTCACTTCATCTTGCAGATATGACACGATGCACATTGCCTCTTCTGATGTATCTGTGAAAATGTGAAGTCTCGGGTTTAAACATCGATTTTCGAAATAAAGTCGATTTATTGACATCGTCCTTTTTTTCTCAACTCAGAGCACCAATCAATCAACATTTTTGAGTGCTGTGCTGAGAACTCTTTGTCCCATGCTTGTCCAAATGCTGCCCAGATGCTTTTAAGTAGAAGCCGCATTCGTATGGTGAAGGGAGAACATATCCCAAGACGGTCGAACACTGCTGAAACAAAGGATAGGGCAATTCTCTGAGTTATTTTTGATGGAACTTCTTGCTCAGTTCCACGACAGACAACTAGACTGTCTGTGTCCACATTCCAGTCGAGTCCTAGGATTGAAGATGATTGTGGTTCTGCTTCGAAAGTTTTCACAACTTTCGTTGATCTGTCTGTCTCTGGGATCTCTGACTTGACTTCATCGTCACCTGTTTTCCATTTCGTCAAATTGAATCCACCTTTGATGATGATGTCTCTGACTTTCTGGTAGATTTTGGTTGCATCTCAAGGTGTTTTGACTGACTTAGGAATTCGTCCATGTAGAAGTTTTGCTGAACCGTTCTAACAAGACTTTCGTTGTTGACTGCGTTATCTTTCGCCACTTGGTGCAAAGCGTAATTTGCTCAAGTTGGCGAGCTTTTCGCCCCCAAAAACGTGTCGTTTATACTCGTAGACTTCTATTCTTTGCTCTGAATCTTCTGGCCAGAGAAACCGTATGCATCGGCTGTCATTGCTTGGGACAGAGACTTGAAGAAACATCGCTTCTATGTCGGCTGAAAGTGCTATTAGGTGTTCTGGGAAGCGAAAAATAATTTTGATCAGACTCTGCAACAGTTCTGGCACAGAAGTTTGTCATTTAGGGCTACACCTTAGTACTTTGCTGCTGCGTTGCACACTCTTCTGACTTTCTGAGGTTTGTGCGGGTTTATGACGGGATGATGCGGTAAATACCACTGCAATTTGTCTTTGGTTTCATTCAGTTTGGTTTGGTCAACTTTCCGAACGTAACCGGCGTTACCGAACGTCCGTGTCAATGGTTTCCTGGTAGCGCTTCTTTAGCGTTTCATCTTTCTGCAGGTGCCGTTCTAGGGACTTGAGTTGCCCCATTGCAGAGTAGAAGTGGTTCGGTAACTTCACTTCGTCCTCTCGCCACAGAATTCCAACTTCGTATCTTTCACCGTTGAATCGTGTTGACTGCTCCAACGTCTTGACTGCTCGGTGTTCCTCTTTCGAATTACCGGTGACATCGCAGTTTGAAGCGTAGGACCCGATATCCCACCACTTACTCAACTGGTTTCCTAGTTTATCATCTGCAATTGATGTTGCTGTTGTGGTAAAAATTGCTGCCTGTTTCGTTGTTAGCGTAGTACTTAGAGCCCAGCCAATCTTTGATTTCACTGCCCATGGTGCGGTTTTGTCTTCTGATCTCTTGAATTCGAAAGGGTGATGAATGTCGTAACAATCTTCTCCAAGAATCACTTGAACCTCGTTTAGATTTTAGGTCTGATTTAGCAAGTTCCTCAAATGTGGTAACGGTTCTTCAATTCTTGCAGCTCCACAATCTGGTCACCCGGCTTCAGTTTCTCGTGCACATAGAATTGCACTGTTGCCATTGGTCGAGATTCTTGGGTTTGCTTGACTCGTTAGCGTTTGAAGCAAAGGTACTAGTCTTCGGATTATCACGGATTTGAATTTTGCTTCTGTCAAACGACGAGTTTGTCTGTTCTAACAGGTTCTCTTCAATTACTGCTTTGAAGGCCAGCCAATTTTTGAAAATAATCAGTTTGCTTCTTAGTAGTCGACGATCTTGCGTATACTGCAACCACTGTTCTCTCAGTTGCGGAGAAAGTTTTCTCGTTGTTGAACTTAGCCCTGCTTCTGCTCCTAGGTCTGATGTGTATCCAAGTTGAGCCGAGTTGTTCACCACATTTGTAAATACATTTGGAAAGTTGAAGATGCTCGTAGAACCGTCGTGCCGAATTGGAGGATGAGTATGTATTTTCTTGAATTGAGCATTGACTATTACATCTGATCTGCCATATTTCTCACAGAGTATATCCCAAACATGATAGTACGATTATGAGCTGAATCCCATTCCCGATATTGCTGCTTTTGCTTGATCCGTTAGGCTTGTCTTCAGGTATTGCATCTTTTCCGTATCGCTGATTGGCTTTTGATGAACAACGAAATCAGGAAGGCCCAACCACTCTGGCCATTTCAGAGGATCTCCTGAAAGAAAACTCAGTCAGTTTTTGTTTTGGCATACCACTAGACCACTGCTTGATAATGGTTGGTAAATGACTTGGGGATTGGTTTGGTTCAGTGTGCTCTTGTTTCTGCTCTCGGCAAACCTGTTTCGAGAGTTGTTAATGGGAGTCTGACTCCTGTTTCTGTTTTGAACTGCTGACGTTTCCTGCTGCTGAAACGTCGTCCTTGTCAACGGCAGTGGTGGGTCCGTTACTCTAATTGATTTACGGATTTCTTGTCCCTAGAGAATGCTCGGTTCTGGCAGTTGCGCTGAGAAAAATCCTTCACCCAGTTGGAACAGCGGGTTAGTTTTCCGGTATGTTGTGAAACGTTTGTCAACTCTGTCCTGTTTATCATTCGTTGCAGGGTCTCTAACAACGTTTGGAGATAGTGGTCGTCTAGATGCAGACTGTTGAGCCACTGATTCTGCCCACCAGGCGGTCTTTCATGATTGCGTCTTGATCCACCACTTTCTATCTCATCAGCCACTGATCCAGATGCCCTTGAGCTTCCATTGGTCAGCTCAAGTTTCAGCCGTCTTTGTTCTTCGTCGGCCTCTGCTTTCTTTCTTTCGATCTCAAGGGCTCGCTCATGCTGTCGAAGACGCAGTTCGTTTTCTTGTTGTTGCATCCATAGGCGTAACTCCTCTTCTGGTTGTTGCAGTTGTTGTTGCTGTTTTTGTTGTTGACTCCAACTGTCGTTCTCGCAGTCGTTGCCCTGTTTCCTTCTTAGCTCTTAGGTTGTCGAGCTCCATTTCTTTGATATGTCGCCTTCTCGATGATCGCGAGTTGGCAATACGGGGTTCTTTTCAGCTTCCTTGGGTAGCAGAATGCCTGGACGAGACCTCGACGTTCTCCTCGGCGTTTTCTAATGCTCCATTTCCTGTATCAATTACGGTCTCGTTTGGGTCTTTATCACCAGCCGATGTGGATGACATTAACGATGTTTGTTTTCCACGACCCTTACGGCGCACGGGTGTTTGCATTCCTTACTGCTTGATCCTTCTTGATAGTGACCCCTATTTTTACTGAACTCCGCAAGCTCTTCCAGGTAATTTTCTGGCTTTATCATTCGAATCAATTCTGCATAGATTTATATAGTTTTTCGACTAACCGTTCCACCTGATTACACAATGTCTGTTTTTCGGAGTCGCTTAAGCTTTCAGTTTTTAACTTTTCCTCCAAACTTGATGGTTCACTCACAATTTGGTGAGCAGCTTTCACTGTTTTGTATGCTCGAAATGTGTCTTCACAATATCCGACGAAATCTGTGCAAAATTTTTTGATGTTTCGGAGAAATGGTACCTCGTCAACTACCCATTTCCAATCCTCGCTCTTTTCTTCTAACTTACGCTTGGTGTCATTGTGACGAAAGCTTCTAAATAATTTGGTTTTAATAGTAACCTTTGCTGCCCTCTGTTGGCTTCTCAGAGTTGGCTTCTCAAGTTGTCAAACGCCTCGAAGAAGGACTTGATATGCATTTTCGGCAGTCATTGTTTTGTTTTTTGTCAGGTAGCCTTCTAGCTCGTCTTTCAATCAACTGTTTTCCAGTGTCTACTGGGACTTTTGCTGGCCATCTTAGAGATTTTGATCTGGTCCGCCAAATTGAATCGAAGATTCGTTGCTTATCGTGTTGTTGTTGATGTCCGGGTTAGCGGAACAAATGTTGCGGCTGCTCCAGAATCTCAGCGGAACCGATATATCACAGCTTTGTTCTCGAGTTTTACGCCATCCTGGTTCTGCACTGAGTTCGCTTGACTAACAATCTCGCAGAAATAATTTGTCGCTCGGACGTATTTAATTAACTGTAACCTTAATTTTGTTGATTGGAGTTAAGAAAATCCTTATTGATAATCTATGTTCAATCTCGTGCTCAAGTTTGTAAGGATTCAACCAGTAGCTAGTATTGTTGCTAACTTCTTGTAAGCTCAACTAAT
Organism: Convolutriloba macropyga; assembly: GCF_964194025.1. Lineage (NCBI taxonomy): Eukaryota > Metazoa > Xenacoelomorpha > Acoela > Convolutidae > Convolutriloba > Convolutriloba macropyga. The sequence continues at coordinate 9,454 of NW_027452638.1, read as the reverse complement.
TTTAAACTCGCAAGATCTTAAGAAAACTAAAAAACTAAATTATTAGAGAATCAGATTTTAGTCTAATCTGAGAGCCAACTGCTCTTGGTAACAGTTTCTAATGGTTCTAAAAAAATACAATTTCACTATTCAAACAATTGCTTTAAAGTAAAGAATCATATAATTATCTTTTATAACATCATTGCTACTTGTTTCTGATTGGTTAATCAGGAAAGTGATCTAGGTCATTGTTTACATAGTAAATGTCAAATTACTGCAATATTTATTTTTTTTGACGTAAGCACGGATGGTTATTACGTGGCTCTAAATGCCTCGAAAGTAAGGTATTTGACCTTTAATGATCACCTAAAGCATCATAAAATAAACAACTTAAAATTTTAACAATAAATAACAAATATCGAAAAATGCCACTTTTGCACGACATAAGTGCTAATAGCCACACTTGTGGGTCTGATGCAATAACGTTAGTTGGGTCCATGAGTAGCTTAGAGGTAATCATAGCTGTGTGCCATAACTTCGGGTTGCTCAGGTTTTCCCTTCCAAAAATTGGGGGGGGGGTGGTGTACAAAATTGCGGGCCCAACTTGTAAAAATTTTCACAAATTCTAACTTTTGACAAATTCGAAGTTTTTTCAGTTTCAAACGTTATTTCTTGCTGTCTGATGGATTTTGTAGCTGATTTGAAGTGGCGCCAACAGTTTGATATAATTTTGTTTACTTTTTTGTTCAAATTAAAATTTCTTCTATTGAAATGTCTATTAAAAATTAAATTTTATGCTACAAATGAAACAATCCTGTGCTTCTAACGGACTAAAAACCCTAAAGGGGTAGTTTTTTTCTCATTGGGATTTTACTATTAAAAAATTGATATCTATTTCAAAGTTGATTCACTGAGAGGATAGTTTTTCAAATCCACCACAAACCTCTTTTACAGTCAAAGGATAACGAGTGAACTAAAAATTCATTTTTGGTGATCGATCATTTTTTCTGGCTCCGACTCTTAGATTTTGTTTTTTTTTGAAATTTTGATTTCTTTTTGTGATTTTATCAAAATTTTGTAGACCCATGACCAAGACTTGTTGACTAAAAATGCTATGAGCCTCCTAATGAGCAGTAAGCCAACCTATTTTCTAATTTGAGTGGAGAGCTAATGGTGGTTAACACTTCCAATCTTAAACTTGTTTCAGAGAACTGTGAGTCAGTCTCACTTTTGACAGAACTCCTTTTTTTCCACTGAAACCAAAATTATTCTGGTTAACGGTTTTTTTCTAGCTATTGTCTTTATGACTTGAATGCCACGAATGTTCTTTTCTTTTTATTTTTTGGTCACTTTTTAAATAATTTTGGACTCTTTTGAAATCTTATCACATTATCCTATTAACGCCAGTTCCCAGTGGCACAGAGAAGGATTTCACTAAACAAAGATAAAGTTTGCAGAGAAAATGTATGGTTTCAGTGGCTTCAACAAGGTATTCTTGCACTTTTCTATTGATTTTTTGTTTTTGCCTTTAAGTTCTGTCGTTTTCATAGTCATACGACTTATTGTGACGAATTTTTAATGATTTAAGAATGACACAATTAATAGCATTCTCATCGAAGCGTAGCGTTTTTTAACTTAATGTTTTTCGATTTCTGTTGAAAGATATTGAATTTAATGGCTTTGATACTACGGGACTTCTCAAAAAAACTCGTGGTTTTAATATATTTGATCTAATTAGCTGGTTTTTTAAGCCATTCTTTACGTGAAAAAATTTCAATGTTCTCAAAAAATTATTTGAAAATGAAAATGTTTTTAATGAAAAGTTCATTCTTCATGTAGTTGTAAAGAGCTCAGAGGTCTCATGAGACCCTAACATAGTTTTCAACGAATGAAATTATTCAATTCAGTAAGGTTATTATATGTAAGTTTATAAGTTTAAACATTATGATATTATTTGTTTGCAAACTCTTTTCTAGATTTTTTAGTTTTAGTTGTTATATTTGTCAACATGTATCTAATTCTCATCAATGGTCCTATCCGGTTCCCTGCAGTGCAAATATTAAAATGGTTATTGATATTACGTCTTAATTGATGTTTTGCTTGTTGAACAATTTGCGTTTTTATAAAAACTTTTATTAGTGGTCAGTATTTGTGTTCTTTTTTCTCGCCTTAAGCACCATCGCATAATAACAGATCACAGAATAGTGTAATTAACATTTGAAATATAAATTTTTCAGATAACAGCTAAAGAATGTAATAGCTTCAATAATTCGTGTTTTCGCAATTTATTTGTAATTTTCTAATTTTTCTTCATCTTTAGTCCATTTCTTTGCCTTAGTTTAACCAAAGACAGATTCTATTGGTTTTTGAATGGCTTTTTGAAAATTTTATCAAGAATTTTTTCGTTAAAAACTAATGGATTCAAACACGTTTGTAAATATTTGATTTAAATATATTGGCTGATTTTTGGATTTTGCCTCATTATTGCTCCTCTTTGTCAAGTTGTAAACTTGTCTCAATAATATAAGGTCCCATCTGCTTGGTAGTAACGATAAAGTAAGTTTGTGTAGTTAGGGTTTCTTCTGATTGTATTTTGAGTTTGGTATTTTGCTATAAATTTTTTCTTTTTTCGCTTATACTGTTGTTTAATTTACAATACTCCCGTAGTCTTTCTAATTGTACAAGATCTTGTGAGCGCTGTAAAGAGTCATGGCATTATGTAATTCTTTTGTGTAACGATTTCTTAAAACTAAAGGATCTGTTTTTGATTATCTCTTCATTTGGTTGAGAGTTTTGTCAAGAAGGTAGATGAGCGCGGGTCGGAACATCATGTGCAAACGCATATTAACGAGCCTCCTTGTTGTGCTTTTATTGTAAAATTTAATGATGGATCGTAGACACTCTGAGCTTTGAGCTTTTCAATCAAATCCTTCTCTCACCCCTTGCCCTCAATCAGAATTTCGCTGCGGTCCCTGCCTACATTATAGTGCCCCAGGAAACACTCCTTGTTATCAATTCCACCATCTGCAGTTCGTGAGCCCAAAGCCCATTTTTGATATCCGGCTGTCGCAAGCCATAAAATTTTCTAATTTTTAGTATAATTTTGCACTGAAAATTAACTCCCGTACTTTTTGCAAGGTCAATTTGGTCGCGCCGCAAAAATACTGTCATCTAAGGGACTTGCGCCTAATAGCATATTTACTCTGAAAGCACTGAAAGAGCTACATCCGAAAGAAGTGCCTCCAACTTTGCTCAAACCTGACAATGTTGCATAAAATGCGTATCAATTTAGCGAAAACATGGTTTTTGAACAATTGAAAACTTTCAGCAAGTACACTGCAGCTGGTACTTCCAAGATGTATCCAGAGCATCTATTGCAAACAGTAGAGTGTACTGCTCCCGGCCACTCTGAATCCGCCCTTAAAGCAATATCAAGGTGTGTAAATACTGGAACCAGTGGTAAATTCCCATCATTTGTTCCAAAAGCCCTCTGCAGCGCATCGCTCACCGCTCTGTCCAAAAAAGAAGGGAGGAGTACACCCAATAGCTGTCAATGAAATCCTGAGGCACCATATTGCTAAATGTTCAGTGAAAGAAGCAAAATCAGAAGCAATTGATTTGTTCGATTCCACTCAGCTATGGGTTGAAGTCAGCGGACGTGCGGAAGCAATCATCCACTCTGTAAAAATCACTTACAAAAAGATCCCTGACGGCTGACTCTAAAGAAGTAGTGCTTCAGATTGATTTCCGAATAGCCTTTAATTTGGTTAAGCGTTCACGCGTACTACAAGCCGCTTGCGTTTTCATACCAGGTATTGCAGCCTTCACAAATTTTTGCTACTCTCAGCATGTTCCACTTTTGTATATTAACGCCAGTCTCCAAAGTGAATCGGATGTTCAACAAGGAGATATCCTGGGTCCACTTTTCTTTTCGTTGACGTTATGGCTTGTTGTAGAAATTATAAGAGACGCGGTTCTAAATCTTACCCAGCACACTCGGTATTTGGACGTTGGTTTCATTGCAGGCTCCGAAGATCAAATCCGAACAACGCTCGATATCTTGGCCAATGAAAGTCTAAAAAAGGGTCTGTATTTGAGGAAAAACATGTGCAAACTCTGGTCATTTGTAGATTTACCCTCAGTTGGTCGAGAAGTTACAAGAAATACGGGCAATGGTTTTGAAGTACTGGGTGCCACTGTCGGATCACCAGAATTTGTTTCCTTTAGCCTGCAGAAACGTGTTCGAAATGTTTTGTCGCTCTTGGAGAATTTGTGTTATCTAGATGATCCTCAATGTGCTCTCGGCATACTTCGTTATTGCTTAGGGACTCCAAAATTAGTCTACTCTCTACGCACTAACACGCCGACAAGAGATCTGATCGATGTTTTTAAAAGTCCTTGGCGGAATATCGACAACTTCAAAAAACACTCAAGCGTTTGGTTGTTTTAACTGACAACCGTTCTTTCCAAGCCCAGCGGTCGTCTGTAGTTTTCTGTAAACTCATACAATCCTCGTCAATCACCGCTATCCGGGGATGAGCAATTATGTTATTAGCACGAGCTCCCTAGTTGACTATTTCATATTTTAAATACACGCCAATTCCGAGGCGAGATTACTGGATCCACTGTAGGAATTCTGACAATTTTTACTTGCCTAAACAGATGGGAGATTGCTTGATCCATTGTAAGGATAATGACAACTTCTACATAAAATTTTTCCCAGCCAATGAGCGGGGAGTAAAAACTGAAGACTGAAATAAAACACAACAAACAGAAATCAGAAACAGACGATAGATACACCCATCGTGAACTAATAGTTCTGAGTGAAATCCATCCTTTGTATTGTCAAAATACAACATCAATAGGCCGTCTGAGAAATTTTTCAACATTTTTTAAAGAAATCTAAGCGCTCCCTGCCGAATTGTTTGTTGTTTCTTTTCTGCTGAGCGACCAAAACTCTGATAACCAAGCTAATCTTTGTAATAAAAGTTCTTGAATTCTATAAAAAAAATCTTTTTTGGGGTATAAAGTCGACAAGGGAGGTTGTGAACGTTAAGTAGGCTCTCTGTATCTCTTGCTGCTGTCATGTGGCCTTTAGTATGGTTAATCCGATCAAATAGGTACTATAAGCGTTTTAGCATACTTCCATAAGAGTTTGTTTTGTATGTTTGGGGTCGGGTCCACTATAACCCCCCCCCAAGCTTAGTATGGTCAGATGACCTATACCCCCCCAATCAATTATATATTATTAATTATACCATAATAGGGGAACTATAATTTCAAGGGGGGCTATAATGAGAAAGGCCCGTTTTTTTTCTTTTGACGAGAAGAATCTCCAACACGAGTGTTGGTTCTGGAGCGATGTGTTGATGTGTTGATGGAAGTGGTCTTCTGATATACTATTGGAAGTGTCTTGTTTATTGGAAGTTTTTGTTTTCCGTTAAGTTCCTTGTTCACTTTTTGTTGCCTCTTTTGATGCACACCATGAAAGGCGTGCATAAAAGCTTCGGAAAGCTTTTGAAAGCTTCATAAAATTGTGTTCGCCCCAATTTGTCAGCTTGTTTTAATTAATGGATGCGAAGAAAACAACTGCAAACTGTAATTTTTTGATAATATAGCGCGCATTTAAACTGAAGAACGATTAAAAAATTTGAGAGAATTCTCTTAAAGTTAATTAACGTTCAGAAATATTGAAATGTATTTAGCGCAGTCGGGTGCCTCTGGATTAACAATATGACGCACTCGATGACCCTCTGGCAATAACAAAATTTGATATTTGCTTTTAAAAGCTTTCAGTGGACAAAATAATTTCTCTATTTGTTGTGTTTGAACACTTTTTGGCTCAAAAGAGAGAAACTGTCAATTTTGGCCGCTAAATTATGTCTTCCGTAGTCAGTACGGCAAAAAACCGATGGTGTTTGCTTCTTAATTTGTTCTTTGGTAGTTGAGAATGATATGTTTTTACCGACTTTGAAAAAGATTTTGAAGGCTAGAGTTTGATCATTAAAGGCAAAAAAGATGCAATCAGATCAGAGCTTACTCCAGTTGTCTCCTGGGTCGGCACTTCTTATTAGCCATTCAAGGATCATATATGATGTCTTACAAATCATAAGATATTTCCTAGAAAAATCCTTGGATGACTACTAAAAAAACATTCTACGAATACCAAGAAATCATATATGAACCTAGTACGATTACCAAGAATCATACATCTATTTTTCATAACTCATTTTACCATTTATATATTTTTTTAAAAGTTTATTCGTTAAGGCGACACCTCTGTGATTCCCTCGCATCACTTTGTGATCCGTCAAAACACCCTAACGTACAAAGTCATTTGCAAAGTTGGACGCTAAATAAAAGAGTAAGTCCAAATAAAAAACTATAGTTTCAAATTTCTCTGAAGCCAGTTAAGACCTATAAATGCTTTTTTATAAGAAACATTTTAAAAAATATTTTGCAAATAATCTCAAATTCGTTTTGTGAATGTGTTCAAATTGCAAAGTTAATCTAGCGGATACAAAGAATCAAATGTGGATGGAAAAGGCAATACAATAATTTAACATGTCCTCTGACTACATTACAATTGAATTTGTGGCACCAGTCAATTTTTTATGTGTCATATATGACCTTGTACGATTTCCCTTTTTTTTCAGCTTCGATAGAAAACAAAAATTGTGCAGTTTTTAGGTTTTGAAATTTTTTTGTATAAAAATCTATGAAGTATAAATCTATGAAATCATATGAACCTTGTATGAGTTCAAACAAATCATATATGACCTAGTATGATTACTAAGAATCTATACGACCTAGTACGACTTCTAACAATTTCGTTTGATGAGCAACCCGGTCTATCATCAAAATTTGTGCCTTTTTCCAGAAGATTAACTTTATTTTTGAATTCATGTATGATCATCGCCTTGCATTTTTAGTGACTGTCATCTGATCGACGAAATCTCTAATTACATCTATCTGAAAACCGTAACATTTCTTCCAATTTTATGAAGTCTTTGAATATTTTGAAAAAAATATTTCGCTTTATTTTTTTTCTAATAAAGGTTGAAAGTACTTGAGTTTCAAATTGAATATGAATATCTTCTCCAAACTATCTAATTTTTGTTTGAAAAAGAAAAAATTCAATTCGTTGCTAATAAAAAACTCATTATAGAATAGCTCAAAAGATAAATTTTTGAGGTGCAGCCATTTTGTTTTTTAGCTAACGCGTTTTTATGTGTCGTATGATTTAGCGATTTACTACATTCTCTTCTCACACCACGCCTTTATATTTGTTCAGTACAAAGCACGTAACTTGCGCGAGACATAGCGTCAAATAGGAGAGTACATGTACTGGCGAAATTTCGCTTAAACAGGCTGGGGTGCCAGACGGAAGTGACCTCTGATCAGACTCAACCCAGCGCACACGGTGTGTTTCCAGACTAAAATCACAGGATTTGGAATTTGGTTTGAGCGCGCTTACGTTTGAGAGGTCTCTTCCGGATGGTAATGGTCTGATCAGAGTCCATTACCGTCTGGGCGGATTCAAGCGCAAATCAGTCTGATCAGAGACGATTTTGTGCGCAACTGGATCTGGACAGAGGGCTCTTTTTTCCGATTGTTTTCGATTATTCTTAACGGGAGATGGCAACAAAACAGCAGCATTCGGATCAGAGCAACATTTAAAGACTGCTGCCTCTGATCAGAACAACAGAGGTCCAACTGATAGCATAGGCCGGTCCCCTAAAAAGGAAATTTTGATTAACAGAAAAACACGACGTTTCTTATGGAAAGCTGTATAAGTTCGTCCATTGAGTTAGGAATATGCACTAATGGTACGCTAATTTTTTTTCTTAACAGTTGGGTTTCATTTCCATTAGTAATCTTTTTAGAATTGACTCAGATAAATTTAAAACCGCAAACATCAGTTTTTATGAAATTAATATATTATAGAAAATTAAGGGGATTCGTTCATAGTGTAAATTATTCACTGGTCAGAATATTTTGAGCGCAATTGAGTCTGATCAGAGGCGATTTCTTGCGCACAATATTCTGATCAGGAGTGACTTTCGAGCGCACAATAGTCTGATCAGAAGTAACTTTGATCGCACAATCGTCTGCACAATGGTCTGGGTTTGGTCTGGTCAGAGGTAATTTCCGTCTGGCAAGGTCTGATCAGAGGCAATTTGGAGTGCACTCCGAGCGCACACGGTCTTTCAAACGCACTTCAGTCTGATCAATGAACACTTTGGTCTGGGTTGGTCTGATCTGAGGTTACTTTCGCCTGGCACGGCCTGATCAGAGGTCACTTCCGGTGGCACCTCAACCTGGGTAGTCTTAAGTAATGCGCTCATTTTTCCTTTCAAGGTCCGACTAAATTTGAGAAGTTAGTTGACGAATGAAGAGGCCTTTCCTTTTAACAGGAACATAAAAAGACCTTTAATTGTCTGGTATTGATTTTATTGATCATAGTATAGGGTTGCACAGCTTAAACATTAATTTCACGATGCAATTACGTAATAAGTAGAGACAAAAATAGCACAGGGGATGATTTTTGAAATGTTGATCATTTTTTCAAGATGTCTCGAATGAGTTTCCATAGCTTAAGCAAAGGTTCATGGAAGGGACGTAAGACCACGACAAGAATGACGGAATTAACAGAGCTGAATAAAATTGAAATTTGTTTCAAGACAAATTCCGCAAAAAAGTATCTCAACTGTCGATCGCGATCAGTCCAATTCAGAGTAACCATAAAAATTTCGCCTTGCACTGGTGCTTCTAGAAAACCATAAAGAATCCGGAAGACAATATTGGGAGACCACAGTACTATCCAAATTATGGATAGAAGCATAAATGCCTTCGAAAGAGTTCGGTCACGTGCAGTGGTTGAACTCTGGGGTCGTTTCCTCAAGGTACGGGAAACCAGAATATATAGTATAAGATTAGTAAAGATCAATGGTATACTTGCACCCATAAAAATAGCCTCCAGAAAATGTTCATGCTTTTGTAACAGGCAATCATCACATTGTAGATAAAGTGAATCCGATGGCTTCGAGATAAGAACAATGGTTTAAAAATTTGCGCAGACAGTAAGAGAAATTACCTGACTATATTTACAGAAGTTATCTAAGGTTGAAATATCATTTGGTCGGAGAAAGTTTTCGCTGAAAAAATTCTATTACCTCACATGTACGACACCAAATTGATTCTTATGTTTTCCCCCAGGGCCTAAATAAATGTTCGCACAATATTTTTCATAAAAATGCCTGAATATTTCTAAAATAGTCTTTTGTCTTGCTTGTATGTATGTATGTATGTATGTATGTATGTATGTATGTATGTATGTATGTATGTATGTATGTATGTATGTATGTATGTATGTATGTATGTATGTATGTATGTATGTATGTATGTATGTATGTATGTATGTATGTATGTATGTATGTATGTATGTATGTATGTATGTATGTATGTATGTATG
>NW_027452637.1:0-19780 GCF_964194025.1 Convolutriloba macropyga | reverse complement strand
ACATTAGTAGTATAAAATTCTGACTAGAACCTCAACGGGGGGGGGGGACGGACAATTACTGCAGCGTGGCAATCTACAACGGGGTGGGACATTTTGAGGTGGCCATCTACAACGGGGTGGGACATTTTGAAATTTTTTAAAATGCAGTAAAATGTCCCCCCTATTTTTGAGGTTTTAGTCAGATTTTTTGAAGATTTTATGGTGCTATATTATTATTTCATTCGTCTTAATTTCTTTCGGCTACTTGAAATCAGTTCTTATTCTTTGCAAAATTTGCTACTTTGTTTATTTAATTTCCCCGCCATATTGTGCATCGCTAGACAAAGACTCATTGGAATGAGGTCATTTTACTCAATAATTTCACTCATTTTACTGCTTTATTATATAGTGATGCAAAACTTAGCGTGCACATATCCGATTTTCATGAAACATAACCCAATTTTTAGCCAAAAATGTTCCGATTTTTCGGTTTTTTGTCCCCCCACTAGATTTTTGCGGCAAGATCTTAGAAAAATATACCGACAGATCAAAAATTCAAGATTATGGGAACCTAATAAAGGGTTTGGGGGGACCCAGGGAAACCAGCTTATAAACATTTTTGGCTAAAAAACAATTTGTCTCGAAGATTACCTCATGTCATTTAGTTCGAATTTCCAAAAGCCTTTGTCATTTGCAGTCCAACTTTCGATAAATACACTAACCATCTTTGCTTTCTAACTAAAGAGTGCTTTCTCACCTTTGCTTTCTAGCTTTAATCCAGTGGAGTTTACTGTCTTTACTCTCACGAATCAATTCGAACAAAAGTTGGTGAATTTCTCAATTCGATAAACCAAATGTAAATAAACCATTTTTCGATTTTTCAGACAAAAATATGGGGGGGGGGGTCGTTGAATTTATGAACGAGATTTCAATCAAGTTACTGGAGCAATGAACAATTAGTAATTAGTAATACGAATTTTAAATAGTTTAAAACTTTTCTGAGACTGAAATTGGGGGGGGGGGGGGTAAATCAATAATAAAGATTTTTCTTAAACTGTTCTAAATTTCTTAATATAGTTGTTCTTACAGATTAAAAAATCATTATAAAATTGGGAAATTCACCTTTCGGAAGCAGAACTCATTGAGAAACAGGATTCTCGGATACAGGTTTATCATAAACTCAAGCCCACATTTCTCAGGTAGATCTTTTGTCGTTTATCATCAAATGAAATGCATTTTAAACATTTTTCTGATAGTGTGTTTTGTATTAAACATCGAATTTTTTTCGGCTTGTTTTCAGCTACTAAATTCAATAACTACCATCCGATTTTTGGTCTTTTTTGGGTTGTCTTACTCAATAACCACAATCTTAGAACTAACATTTTCAAAAAATTTTAACGGTACGGGTAGTAATCAATTACTGTGTACTGAGTTGCAGAATTTGCTAACTGATTAAGTACTTAAAATAAAGCGGAGAGAGTTTTAAAAGTAAGGAAACACCGAGATGAAAATGTTTGCTATTAATTTTTCAAAATTAAAAAACGAAATGTATATTACTATTGTTTCAGCAAACTGTTCTGATAGTTGATTCACGTTGAAGCTAATGGTGCTACCTGATAGACAAACAAGTGAGCAACTTTGACTCAATTTCCGTAAAAATGTGCAATTTTACTGAATAGAAGCTGCAAAATTGGGATGCTTTGAAAAGTCTGAATTGATTTTGAGAGCCTGAAATTTTTTAATGAAATTTATGTAAATCGAAAGATAACGTACAACCTATATCCATACAAAGAAAAACTACTGTTATACAAATCATAGGAAAAAAACTTATTACTGATGTGTTTGAAAAGACTGTATCACTTGAAAAAAAAAAGATGAAATATTTAGAGTTTGTTCTCCGACCAATCAAACAGTGTTTGAACAAAGGTTTTATTGATCTCAACCTATGTCACTGTGGGAAGTGTGAAGTTCCCGAAAAGTTCCAGGTAGAGGGCAGGGTTGTCGTTCAATTCAATAACGGAGAGCTTCTCATCTACCTTCGCAACAACTAAGTAAGAATTTTTTTACAGGACCTGATTACGGGAAGGAACTATCTGCTCTATCCGGTTGTTTTTCTGCTTTTTAACTTATCATATCAATGAACCGGACAAAGGGTAGGTGCTTTTGAAATAAAATCTGGTCCTGCGAAATTTTAAAACAACTTTTGAATAGAAATTACAACGGAATCAGTCAGTTTATATGACTCAAACATTGTTGAAAGGATCAGTAAATCACATACACAACTTTTTCTGGTTTCTCAAAAAAGCTTAACGACAAAAATTACAAAGTAAATAAACAATTAAGCCAAGCCCGCGAACTTTTTTTTTGGGTTTATACGTTTCATTAAACAATGTACAAATCTTTTATTTTCGATGTGTCTTGTTTGTACTGAATTGTAACCTTTCTATTTAATTGAAACTAATCTCTATGTAAACTTCTGAAATGAGCTGAGAAAAGGCCAAAGTACCTTTTGGGTAATCTGTTGGCAGTTTGTTTCAAGTCAAAATCAAAAATCCAAAATTCTAATGAAAGACTGTGAACTCTGGAGGTTGAGCTCGCCGTAGAAGTTCTGGTCGCGAACTTTTGAGATCGGCTTTGCAATATATTGAAGTGGAGATCAAGCAGCTTCTAGCAATCGAGCTAGTGGTTCGCAGCGCACGTTGAGGGAGTTTTGTTTTGGGGTGGAGGATTTTTGATTGAGACTTGAAATAACTGCTGCTGGATTCTTGAGAGGAACTTTTTACTGCGAGAGTTGTTACTAGCTACAGGTTTGAATTACAGTTTGTGGAATACAAGAGGGACCGGACGTTCAGCCAGCACTTCAACAAAAACTCTAAAAATTTGATATCAATTGGTGCTTACTTTTGTATAGTTCTGTTCGCGGGCTTTTTAATGGTAAAAAACTTAGTTAGTCTGTGAACATGCATACACAAATCACTGAGTTCAATCTTCATCAGTTGATGAATAGTCTATAATGCGAGCTCTTGGTTTTTTCGCCGCTCCTTTTTTTGCGTTCTGCTTTCTCTTTTTGCTTTTCGGTGCTGGCAAAGTGACTTGATTCTCACTTGAAATACTTGCGTTATCCGATTCAATTGCTTGGTCCAAAATAAAACCATCGCAAGCTGGGTCTGTAGAAGACCCACTGTCCGATAACTCTGACATTTTGTCAAAATCTACCAAGTTTTCTTCTAATTCATCTTCACTATAATCACGTTGATAAAAACCTGGGTCTGGGGAGTTGAAACTTGAGTTGTGAATGGTGCTTGTTTGTGGAATGGTTGTTGTTGGTTGTTGCTTTGGCTGCTTATTTTTCTGCTGCTGGTTCTGTTTGCGCCTTTGCTGTGCATGCTGCGTGCTACCCTGCACCTGCTGCGAGCTACCCTGCGCCTGCTGCGAGCTACCCTGCGCCTGCTGCGTGCTACCCTGCGCCTGCTGCGTGCTATCCTGCGCCTGCTGCGAGCTATCCTGCGCCTGCTGCGAGCTATCCTGCGCCTGCTGCGAGCTATCCCGCGCCTGCTGCGAGCTATCCTGCGCCTGCTGCGAGCTATCCCGCGCCTGCTGCGTGCTTTCCTGCTCGTTTTCGCTTGCATCAAGTGAACCCCAATCCGGCTCATCTAGTATTGTTTTGTAAAACATGTCCTCTCTCAATGAGTTGTGTCCATAGGGCAACGTTGATACTTGGTCACTTAATATGAATCTTTTATCATCATAGCCCGACAATGATTTCTTGTTGACAACTATCGTGTGAAGCCTGTGGTTGCTAGAGGCTATTCGGGTGTTGAGAAGACGCACAACCTCGCCGCCCAAAAGAGTTTGCTTGTATAATTCATGGGTCATGCTGCGCCGTGCATCTTTTGTGACCCCTTTTGCTGACTGTTTGGTGCAACCTGAAAAAATAAAAACTTGGTTTATTTCAAATTTATCCCGTTTTTTCATTCCCCAAAAAAACTTGGTTTGCTAGAACGTTTTGCATATGCCTGTTGTTTTGATTACTTGTGTTTGTAGAGTGAAAGGGGGGCTAGTGAAAAAGACTTGCCTTCAGCGAGCTTGATTGAATACAGCTTTGGCTTGAGTCCACAAAACTCAGCAATTGGCCGGCTTCCCATCTCGTCTTTGAATTTAAGAGTGACTCGTGCATTGTCCCTGCTGTATAGCGGGTGCTCAGGAGGGAAGTTTGAAAAATCAAATTGATCTGCAACCTGTTTTTTCTTCTGTATTTCTGCAAAGAAATCTCTTGAGCGCACTTCATATACGAAGGAGTCTGTGTCTGAATAAAGCAAATTGCAATCAGAGTTCTTCTTCATAACTTTGTAGTGAAACTCAAACATGAATTTCTTAGCCAAATCCAGTATACAAGCACCGACGATGGTTGGTTTGTCCCACAGTATTTCTGATTGTTGAAGGCATACAGTGACCAGATCTTCACTGATAATTTTTGATGACTGGTACTCGGGCTTGTCTGTCCATTTGAGTGTTTCTTCTTCAGTGCGCGTCAATTTCACTTTCATTCTGTTTCGTTTGCCCTCGCAAGTTTTTCCGAATGATGAGTTTACCATTAATTTGTAGAAATCTTCCTCAAACTTATTCTTTGCCTGCTTTCTTTTTTCGGTATTTAGTTTCACGTACGGCGCTAGCCACTTTTCTTGTTTGAATGATAACACCCGATGAAGCTTGGTTACTACCAATCCTAGTTCAACATAGAGTTTCAAGGTTTGGTAGTGCAGTGTATAATTTTGTTTATCGAAAAGCGTCTGGATGAGCTTTTTTACCTGCGGGGGTTTTTTAATTTGCATATCGGCCAACAAGTCGCTTTGGTATTCACTGAGCCAACATTCATCAATAGCTTCTTTTGTGGGTGCCAAAGGAAAGTCAGAGTGTAGATCATGTAGGCTGTCGGGATAGCTTAGGTCTACTTCAACTATGTATCCCACTGGGTCATCATCTGGTGTATTCGATGAAGAAAATTCGATGAAGAATTTCCTGAGCATTATCGTCGGTCCACTCACTCTTGTCGAACAGTTCAAAATCACATAGTGGCAGTGGGAATTTTTCCATGATTCCTCCGTATAGATTGTTAGCGTCTATCATAATGATGAACGAAGAAATGTTTTTTGGTTTGTAATCAGGAAGAAATTTGTTATTTGCGCGACAAAGACGCTTACTGTACACCGAGCTCACGCCTCCTCTTATAAGGTTCTCAACCATATCAAGGTGTTCCCTCTCAGTTAGAAGATGTAAATGGGGATTGCAAATTTTGAGCATTGCGTCGCCCGACAAATTTGATGCAGTGTAATACTGACAGCAATCCAGTCCGTAGGTGTCATAGCAAACTTGTCGAAAGCAAAGAACAACTGCGGCGAGTAGGAGCACATCAGTTTTCAAGTACAAGTTGTAGTATTCACCAATAGTTTGACATGAAAATAAATTGAATACCTGGAGCGCTCGCTTGTACTCATCTTCACTCACTGTGACTTCATATTGCTGTAAACTGTTGGTCCATTTGTCACGAGGGGGAAGCTGTGTCTCTTGAAGTTTTTCAAAACTGTCAACGTAGCAATAAGGAAACGAGCCTTTTTGTTTCAACAGGTTTACCGACGATGTGGGCCACTCTTGAAAATGTTGTTCAAGCAAGCTGAACTGATCCGGGGGCAGGTTCTGTACCAGTTTGTCAAGAGAAGCATTCATGAACTTGAAGGAGTCCAGTAGTCTTATGTATTCATACTGGTTTGTCCAAACGCCCTTTTTGTTCTGTGTTGCTTTTATATGCACTCCAATTTGCAACGAGATGAATTTCTCACTTGTGCTTGGTACCACAGAAATTGTGTTTTTCTCATTCAGGCTCTGTAGTGCAAGTACTACGTGATGAAGGTCATAGTTTGTCAAATTGTGGGCAAACAGTGGAGTAAAGTTTAGGTTTCTACGTTTTAAATTACACTGCGAGTGGGCCCACCCCAAGAATTTTCCTGTGAAGTGACAGTGATCTAGTACTGTGGGATCTTGTGGACTTGTATTCAATTCGTTTTCGCAAATCCAACACAGAGTAGCTTCTCTTTTTGGTATTGATGGTTCACCGGAAAAATTTTTGTATTGTTGTTTAACATCATAAATGCTCTTGGCAATTTGCTCCAGCGACTTGACAAATTCAATCATGACATTCGGCCCACACTTCAGATCGAAAAAGAATGGTTTCGTTTCATTCAAGGCCACAAAAAGCAAAGCATAGCTGCATGGCTTGTGTTCTTCTAGCGCTCTAGTATTGCTCGATCTTTGTGTGTTGCTGCTGCTGCTGCCAATAACGGGTTCAATTATAGACTCCAGATCAAAAAATCCGACTATAGGTGCAAACCAACGTGCTTGATTATTTTTAAATTCAAATTTTTGCTGTCCTGCTTTTGGCATTTTAATAATTGCTCGTGTGTTTTGGTGGCATATTTCTTCATGTCTCTCATGTCGTTCGATTGAAGTGCTAATATGAAAACAGTTTCGACACAAATGGTTGTCTAGACGCTGTTTTTTCTGAATGTACTGGTGAATTAGTCCTTTGATATTTGTGATCAGCACATAATGATGCATTGAACCATCACTTAGCAAGAGTAAGTCCAGGTTGAATTCGAAATTTTGATTGTTTGATATGCGGAAAGGAATCAATTTTTTATTTGAGTGCCGAAATACATTAACGCGTACCTGGTTAAGCTGTTCAAATTTTTTCAATTGGTGAAAGGCCATTGGCATCAAGAATTCACCAACTGGTTGCTTTGCTCTCGGATTTTCTGGACCATACATTATTGGATTTGTTTTTTGTCTCCAGGAGGCATTGTCCGGTATCAATTTGGGTCCAATTTTGTTGTGATATTGTGCTGTATAGCAGTATAGGAAACATTTTTCATCATGTCTGTTGCGAATGTTGAGCAAGTATTGACTTCTAGCCAACTCAGTTGGGAGAGCTAGATAGGAAGAGGCACTAATTGGTTTTGACTTGACAAATCGTAGTTCGACATTCTCGATTCTATCTACCGTCCACCCGCTCCCATGAGATGCGAAGTTGTTCAGTGAGAGGAGCATTTGCTCAATCATTCCAGCAAAGCATGATTTACTCAATCCAGTGAAGTCAACGCGCTGCATTTTTGAATTGATATATATCTGAATTCGATCGGGTTGACTATCAACGGTTTCATCACTTGTTGGTTTTGTTAATTGCACCAATGCACTGAATTGAAGTTTTTGTGCACTATTTTGCGTGTTCAGTTGAACAACATTTTCAATCTCGTCCTGTTTGCTCCGCAAAAAACTGAGCAGATCTATTTCCTGTTCCCCCACTGGTATGTCGTAGGTTTTCAAAACACCACCGAAAGCTTGCTCGGACGGAAGAATTCCAGAACTTGGGTTGTTTTCCAGATCAGCGTTCCATACTGGAAGTCCATGGTTTTTGTTCATATGCTCCATGTACTTGAGGTTGTCTACATAGAACTTGTTGCAGTAGAGACAGTAGCGGGGATGTTTTGTGTTGTGTTGCTGTATCATATGCGTTTCGAGTTCTATAACTTTTTCGTGAGCAAACGCACATTCATCGCACACGAATCGGTTGGTTTGGACGTATTGTTTATGAACTGTTTGCGTATGTCGTCTGAGGCTGCGCTTATCTACGAGTTTTTTCTGACAAATTGTACACGTTTCAGCGTTCATTATGAACAGGAGAAAGGCAGAAAGAATAGGAACGCAAAAAAAAGACTTATAAAATTATGATAAGGAAATGAAAGAGTTGAAGTTTTTCAATCAAGTGAATTTCAGGTTAAGGCAAAAAGCAAATGTAAGAATTTTATTGTCGGGCAAGCTGTAATTTAAACTTGTTTCATCCAATCAGAGTGCGCGTCTTTTTTGTTTACTTTTGCAACAGAAAGCTACTGCTCCGCAAACAGCAGTAGAGGGGGGACACACCGCGCAGACTGTTGTGTAAACAACACATAGATTTATATGCTGAACGGTTTTTCTACTTTTTATTTGTTTAAAACAGGTGATATTGAGTTCGCAGTTTTACTTCTTATTTGTTTACCCTAATTTTGGTACGGTGTACGACTATCTGATAAAAAAGTGTTTATTGATTGTTTACTGTGATTTCACTACAATCCAAGCTTCAGCTGGGTTTATTTCAACCCAGTCCACTTTCGCTTATTTGTTTAAAACATTGTTTCGCACACTTGTTTGTCCAATGTCTGAAATTTTCAGCATCGCTTAATTCTGTCTCACAATATTTGTCTAGTGCTAAGATGAATCTTTAGTTAAAGTTTAATTAAGAACTGGTTTCGAGATGTTAACAAAATTATCATGCTTTAACATTGTGAAAAGCAACAAATACAATATGTACAATGAGTTTAAAGAGTTTTGTTGTATTTTAGAGTCGAGATAACTTGATGACTTTCTTGACGGGGGCATAACATTGGCTCAATGGAGGTGTTTCATCGATGCTGACATCATCAGAAAAATTGTTGGCAAGCAACGGGAGGCTTTCCGGGGTTTTTCTTTCTTCTTTTGGCGACTGATCAAAATTCCAAAAACCAGATATTTGCTCAACTTCTTCTAGCTGCCCCAATTGATTCTCCCAAATTTCAATGCAGTCATGATCGTAGTCTGCAAAAAGTTTTCTTGTTCGCTTTGCCAATTTTTTCACATCCTGCTTTTTTGTTTGAATGGGAGTAATACATCCATAATATCGATGAGCATATGGAGACTCTTCTTGTCTTGGTGATTTTTCTGGCGTTTTTGTAAGATGAAATAAATCGTTTTGTTTTGGGTATTCAAGTATTGGTTCAATGTAATTAACTGGAACAATAAAGCTGTTTTTTGTGTGCCATAATTCTGTCTTATCATCAAAGCTTTCCTTTACAAGGACAATATTTTTGAAGTTGTGACACATTCGCACAAGGGTTCGAGTGCCTCGCTCACTTGTCTTTGCAATTTCTAAA
Organism: Convolutriloba macropyga; assembly: GCF_964194025.1. Taxonomy (NCBI): domain Eukaryota; kingdom Metazoa; phylum Xenacoelomorpha; order Acoela; family Convolutidae; genus Convolutriloba; species Convolutriloba macropyga. Next base: position 10,802 of record NW_027452637.1, on the reverse strand, counting down.
TATTCAGCAGCCATATTGCAGGTGATGGATAAACAATTGAGATGTTTTTGTTCTGATTTTACGGATTTAAACGGTAACAAAGCACAGTTTTCTTTGTAAGGAAAATTTTATAAAGACCTAGAACAGCACCGAGTCTAGAACCAATTCTAGTAACAAGAGAAATGAAAACTTGCTTTTATATGTTATGGAAAGGAAAGGAAAAGCAGGATGAAAGCAAATTCAAGAAGAAAGTTAAGCAACAAAAGACTTGCAGTAATGTAATAATGTGTCAAAGAACTAAAGAATTTTCACAAAACTTATATTGAACAACAAGAAAGAACAATGGCGGAAAGATTGAAAAAATTGTTGCAGACTGATTTGTTTATTTGACCTAATCATTTCATCATTATGCCGTCATGTCTATAAATAGAATTATGTCATAATGACCTAAGTTGAATTGGGTTGCTCTCTAGAAATATAAATAGACTCGAGGAGGCGAGCTAATTTATCCATTGCTAATGAAAATTTGTCAGTTTTTAGATTTAAAGGTCGGGAGTTGTAAAACTGTTTTCTGCTAGGGCCTTTATAATGCTTGGCCCGGCGATGTTGCATTAGTGAATGGAAATTTTTAAATTGCCTTGGACAATTGTGACACTGAATGGGTCTTGATTCAGCAGGGTATATTTTTTCCGATCTTTTGAATTTCATATTTCGTATAAATGTCATAGCTAATATAAAGGAGTATAAATTTGTTTACACGCGTACAGAGGGGGGATTTGTTTGTTCAGCTGTTGTCTAGACATGTTGGCGTGGGGTTTGAAATTGTTTACATTCCGACAAACAGTAATGTATTAGTCATTTATCATTTCAGATTACTTTGATACAGTTTGTCTCAATATATGCATCATTATGTGTAATGTTTTGTCTAAGGATGCTGAGTACAGCGACTTTCATTTGGATCTCTCACTCAATCAAAAACGGCTTGTTAGGGCTGCTGTTAAGACTTATCATACCACTGGCACCTATTTATCCTTGAAATTGTTCAAACGTGATAGTGAACAGGTCGACTGGGATTTCAATCAAAAAATTACACTTTCAGCGCGAGAGTTTCGTTTGCTATGTCAGAACATAGAAAAACTAGAACAAATGCTTGATCAACCAGTTGGGTTGATCGACTCACTTCTAAAACCGGATTCAACCGATGACTCGAAGCGTCCAGCAAAACGGGCCGGCAAAACACCAACTCAGCGCCAGAAGAAGATACAAAAAAAAACATCTGTAACAGTTAATGAGGAATCGGAATAATTTCTATTATACCTTTTGCTTCCTGTCATTGTTTATGCTTTCATATTTGGTTTATTAGCTTTTTCTTTTTTGTTCGTTATGGTTGAGGCGATGTATGAGAACAGTCCTGAATATTTCAAGAAATTTCAAAAACGTTTCAAGTACAATATTTGTGAGACGGAACCAAAATTTGAAAACACAACAATTGAAAATTATGCATATGGTTATCATTCATCTGCAACAGTTATCGAAGGTTGTACATTTGGCTCCAATCATTATCATGTTATGTATGAATTTGGTTCGCTAGATGATAACATATTCGATTCTCTTTATGTACCTGCGGTGATACCGTGTCTGGTTAACTGTTTCAAATTACTTATTCAGCCTACGCAAAAAGACTTTGTTAAACGTGGTGCAATAATTTCACGACTACAAGTTGCTGTTGAATACCTTTCAAAATCAACTTCTTCTGCAGTTACCAAGAACCAGAAACAACTTCCAGCACCCTTGAGTGAGGCAACAGTGAAATCTATTAGTACTTTGACGGCCAACAAACGTTCTTCTACAGTCCCTGATGTAACTATGAAACGATTTTGCCAGCTTATGCTAGGTGAACACTCCTCAACTCTTTATCAGATAATGGATATTCTGCTTAGTGGTCACGGGAGTTTTGTGCGAGAAACCTCAAACTCTTTCATAACCTTTCAATTTTGTAAAAATTGATATTCAAAAAATAGTGTTGTTGTTTCAAAATTAAATTAACTTTTACTTCATATGTTTTACAAAAGCTAGCAACTCTAATTCATTTACATCAGGTATAAATGGAAATTTCTCACTATAAAAATAATGAACAATATATATGCAAAATAAACCACAAAGCTGGGAGTCTGAGGATTGCAGTGGAGACTGAATGTCTCTTCTATGTTCCATGATATCCATAATTATCTCCAAGTCTTTACACTGTTGTAAACGGTTGAAAATATCCTTGTAGGTAGTCAAGGGTAGAGCCAATGGATCCGCAAAATATATTATTGGGTATGCATATCGTTTAGCTAGCACTACCCAGTGGGTTCCAATAGAGTTGGATCGTGATGCATTAACAATAATAAATGTGTTGGTTTGCAAGTTCAGAGGATAATTATCAGCGGCATAAACCCCTCTGAATTTGAATTTGAGGTGTTTACACTTTTTCACTTGAAGATGAATTTGATCTTCGTCCATTAGTATGTGATCATGGGAAGAGCGTTTTTAGATGCGTTTCTTGCAGAGTCAATGTAGATCGTAGATGCTTTTTCCCCAAGAAAAAATATTTCAACGTTATGAGCTAACGCTGCATCAAACTTGAGTTCGACAGACAATGATGAATTTGTGAGCTCTGGATGAATAAAGTCATGAGTTGCCTCTTGAGTGCTGGTCAGATCAAATACCATTATATAATGGTTTCCGAACTCACTCAGAGGTATTCCATGGCCATTTTCTACATAAGCTAATGCACTCATTGAATTGTAGTACAACCTCTTGTTGTCAGTTGTTGACATTGGAGTTCCAGCCGTTGCAAAACCATTTCGATAAATGGTTATCTCTCTTAAACCAAATTTTTGATAATGGAATGGATTAGCGGTGTTGGTACCGATGAATGCTGTACCAACGCATAATGCAACAATGACTCTTCTGATTGGCTCTTTAGTGAAAATATCCTCATGTTTCCAGCTTTGTTGGCCTGTTGTAGCCAAGAATGTTTTGGTAATTACTTCATTGCATCGGTAAATTGCCGGAGTTTTCAATAATGTCTTCTCAATTGCACCTACAACATTATCTGACACCGTCATCTTCCTGACAAATAAATTAGCCTCATCTATTTTAACCTTGTAGTGTTTCGCTGCGTCTTCGCTGATGACGGCAAAGTCATCTTGGGATCTTCTCATTGAAATGCGTAACGTAACTCCACTAACCAAATGTTTCTCACATGAAAAGAAATCAACCGCCAACTTTCCATATAATGTTATGCGTGCGGATTGTCGCACTGTTCTTTTTCTTATATCTGATATTGCTGCTGGAATAGTGCCCGGGTTTTCCTCATACTCGTAACCCTGACATTTTAGCCAGGTTTTCTTTGCGTCTGTACCGTGAGAGAATTCAGTTTCTATGAAACTTTTGTGTGCATAGTGTCCATTAGCTGTTGAAATTTTGATACCATTTGCAGAAACAGTACAGTCGGCGAAAAGTGAATGAAGGATATTATTAGCAAAATATGGAAGATCACTGGCATTAGCGTCACCAGCTGTGAAGCGCAAATCCGTTCCATCTGTTTGAAGTATTCGACACTTGATCTCCAGGTAAATTTTTTGTAAGTCAATAAAATTGTTGCGATCACCAACAACTTCAAATTCCGATGATGATCCTGACGGCGAATAAAGCGGTCCTGTTTTTTGCTCGAATGATTGATCAAATGTTACCAGCAAAGGTGGTTTTTCAAATAAGTCTAGAGAACTGTGAGTAGCTTCAGATGGTATCACAATATTAGTTCGCATTTTTCACTCGCGAGAAAAAATCCAGACGACTCCTTTTTGGACGGGGTTTTCGAGAAATGATTCTTCTGGTTGAGATTTTTCGTTTTTGGTTTGAACGAGGTCTCGTGTATTGTCGTCTTTTTCGTCTAATTATTTTACGACCTGATGCAATACGTGATTGAAGAGATCCACCTATTTGTTTGCGAGCTGTTTTGGCTACTGTACTTTTCAGTGCTTGTTTTGCTGACTTTCTTTTGGTTGCAACTTCTACTAACTCCGGTGCTCCTTGAACCAATAAATCACGACCAATCTTCTTTGCTGCGGGCCAGAGAAATTTGCGTGCTAATGGCAGAGCAACTCTTCCAATACCTGCAGCAAGCGCTCCAAAACCACTGCCTCCTTGTCTGTAATGTCCGGAAAAATGCGGCATTGATTGAGATGCCTGATTGCTGTAGTATGCCTCCATATTAAATAATTTTTTGAAATTTTAAACTGACTATAACTTTTCCGGTTCCAGTAAAAGGAATTAGTTTTCCAGTTTCGTTTCTCAACTCTACCTGTATGTTCTGAATGTTGTTTGATAATATTGGCTTGTAATCCAAATTTGTGTAGGACTTGTGGTGTATGGGTGTCACTGTGTTTATGCTACCGTTTCTCAAACGTCTTTCAGACTCAATGATTTTTATTACTGGAGCTCTCACATCACCAACGTTCTGATGTTCAATTATATCAATGTATACAAATATTAACTGTGATCCGCAAGTGATATCAACTGGAAATTCTCCAACATGTCTGTTCAAAGAGTTGCCTGCTTTTTCTGACTTGTAACCAATGTGAATAAAACCATGATTCGAAATATCTCTTATTCCTTTAAAACCAAGAATACTGGGTACTTCTTCATCTTCAAATGACAAACCTTCGTTAGGTCCAAATTTCAAAACTAACTTTTGCGTTACAGTGTCAAAATCATAGTCAAAGTTTTTCAATTGAGCGATTCGAAAAATTTCTTTCAGAAGCTCTTCTGAACTGTTGTATATACCTTTGCGAATTCTTCGAAGTTGTCCGGTTCGGTTATGTGAAGCATCAAGTTCAGCGCCAGAACTGACATACGCAACTATTTCGGCTGAGTTTACATTATTGATGTTTGAGGGAAATGATATTGAAGCAAGGGCAACTTGCCAATCTCCATCTAACTGTAATGGTTGAGCGAGTTGATTTCGAAACTTGGCCATAGTATTACTGGTAAAAATTCCCATTGATGCATTCGATATCAAATCAATAGTAAATTCTCTATGAATACTCATGTTTAATCTTTGACAGGAAGAACGTTCACTTGGACTAATTCTGGTTCATAAAATTTACCTTCAATTATAACGTTGTTTGCGTCTATAAGGTTGTATGTTGGTGGACTAAGGGTAGCAACCTTGAATACTGTGAAGACTTCGTCTGTGTAATTTTGTTTATAACCTTTCCTAAATATTTCGTCTGGCTTTGCAATCCGAACCAGGTCTCCTTCTTCGTATTTTGGCTTGTACTTTTTTGTGCTAATTGCTAGGGATATTAGAAACGGTTCATGTTTTTTGAAAGTTTTATTAGGTGCAAGTTGGGTAACACGATTAACACGAGTGTTTATAGTATTTACAAACTGGGGCAATTGCTTAATATAAGTCCAAGTCCAATTTTCCTCCAGGTATTTGTGAATAATGTTTTTGAGTGATCGAATATTTCTCTCAGCAAATGCCGACTTGGTTTCGTTTTCGGTTGTATATAAATGAATCTCCTTCTTTTCACAAAATTTTTTGAATTCACCTTTAAACTCGGATCCCTTGTCTGTCCAAACCCTTTCTGGTTTTTTCTGTTCGATCATTTTTTTGAACGCTTCAACAACGTCTTTTGCATATAAAGCCTTCATTGGTTGCACTCTAAGGTATCGCGATAAAACATCAACAGCCACCAGTAAATATTTGACTCCATTGTTGTGTTGGGCAATTTTATCCATATACGCCACATCGACAGACCAGATTTCGTTTATTCTGTATGCAACAGCTTTTAGTCTCGGAAAAGTTTTTCTGAATTGTCTGTATTTTGTGTATGGAGCTTTCGACTGAAGGTATTGAACCACTTTGGATCTTGGTAAACCACTGGCTTTCTTCAAGTTAGCAATGCTACCAAAAGCTGCACTACCTTTTGTGTATAATTTGTTCAATTGTTTAACGTGAGAGGAAGTAATTTGTCCACGAGCTAGACGGTTGGATTTCGTCTTTTGCATCTTCAAAGCTTCCTTCATCGTCGCCAGAAGCTTTTGATTCTTCTGTTCTCGAGACTCCTGATTCTTCGTTTTCTGGTTCATCCTCAAACAACTGTATCTTTTCGTTTAGTGATAAGGCAAGAAATTTTTTTGCGTATGTATTACAAGTTAATTGTGAACTGATATCTAGAAAGGTCAGGACTTTGTAATGTTCAAGTGAAAGTTTAGAGGTTGTTTGTTGTAGATCGTAAAGAAAATCTGCGACAAGAATTCCAGTGCTTGACTTATTAACCACTAGTCTTGATGTCTGATCCAGCGATAGAGATTCTGACTCTAATATTTTTTCCAATATTATGCTCGCTTTTTCAAACTTTTTTCTGTCAAGGTGTTTAATATCTCTCAAAACACGCTCCCTGAAAAATTTTGTATCAGTTTTGTCATCTCTAGTCTCATTCAACTCATCTTTGACATTCTCCAAAATATTATCGGTCTGCTGTTGCGTGTCTTGTTGCGTGGTAGAAGGTGCTGGTGGAGACTTGCTTCTTTGCAACAGTGATATTTGTTTTGCTTTCTCTCGGACATTTTTATTGTTGAGAAGTTGAGCAATTTGAGGTTGTTCATTCGCATACATTTGACGAGGAATTAGCACAAACTCTTCAGTGTGCATTTTGCTCCAGAAAAGCAATACAAGGTAACGCAATCAGTTTAATTAGACGGATTCCAGAATCTGATCGAAAAATTTTGATTCTCTCACTTTTTTCAACTCTCCTGTCTGCAAGTTTACGTAGTGGTTTCTCGAATTTTTTTAATTCAACTTTATTGAACGGTACAACTCCAGAGAGTACGTTCATCACACAGTCACTCAAGAACCAAATGAAATCGCCCTGATGTAATATTCCTATTTGAGCTGTGTTCTCATTCCTCTTATTTACCCATTGCTTGAGCATAAGCAAATGTTTCTTTTTCATTTGTAATTGTTGTAATGACTGCTTCAGGGGACGAAATGTAAAAAATAGAAGGATCCGGTCCAATTAGTTGCGATGAAAAACGTAAACCCTGGCTAGTTTTTGGGTCGAGATCAATCATCAAATGTCCAAAGGGCTCCGCAGTTGCTAGTTTGTATGCTTCTTTTATCAGTTGGAGACAATTCAACTGTTTTCCAAGATATTCAATTTGTTGAATGTCACGAAGCGACTTGAATAATATTATGTGTGTTGTATTCAGATCAATGGTTCTGGACCATTTGCTTTGATGGAACAAATTATGCTTGACGTATATAACGTAATTTGCGATGACGTCCTGAGGTAGCTATTTTTACAAATTCTTTATCGTTGAAGATTTCTTCACATGAATCGTCATAGATAAGCAGACAATGTGATAGTTTTTTTGTTATATCAAAGCCTGAGTATTTTAGAAACTCAATCCCTGGTATAACTCGTTGCATATCTTTGAAAAGTGGTTGGAACTCTTTGTAAAAATAATAAATTTTTTCAAAACGTGGATAAAAGGTCGAACCTTTTAGCATTCGAAACAAGAGTTCTGTTTTACCACAACCACTTGGTCCTACAATTGACATGAATACCCTGTCATGTGTAAGAATAACTTTGTTCATAGTTTAGGATTAGGTAAAACGTAACCAACTAAACTCGATAAGAGAGCAATCCAAATTGATTTCTCTTCACAGCTTTCTGATAATAGAAAGAGCATAGAGAAGCAAAGAATGATCATTAAGACAATGATACTCACTTGAACAAAAAATATTACTTCGGACCTTGGCACTGTTGAATTTGAACAACAACGCCATGGGGGCCTCTCCTTGTTGTTTACATCGAAGACTAAATTACTGATACCGGCGTCAGCCTCGTCTCTTTGATTCATTGGAGAAAAATAATTAAGTGGAAAGTGAATTGAAACAAGGATGATATAAAATGTTAATTCTTTGAATTATTCACTGGGCAACTGTTTCATGTACCAGAACTCAAACAAATTGAAACCTTTAATATGACTTTTTATCTCTAGTTTATAACAAACGGTTGATGAGTCATTTTCCTCGAACGATGGTTGATTGAAGACTTTTTCAACTTCGGGGTGCTCCAAGACATATAACCGCAACTCATTCGGCATCTCATTAAGTGACAGCTCACGTTCTGGTGGTGTTTTTTTCAATCTAAATTGAGGAACTTTTTTGTCCGCCCATTGCTTCCAACGTGGGATTCGCTGCTCGTTGGGGGACTGCATAGGCTTCTGGTTTGTTTTGTTCATAGCCATAATTGAACTGATTTCGATGTTCTCGAGCTCTCTGTTTATTTTTTACATACAGTTGGAAGTGATAGAAATTATCTATCACGGGCAGGAAAGCCCTAAAGCTGTCTAGCTCGTCGGGAGAAAGAGTAATGGTTGCAAAATAACGTTTTGCTGCTGCGCTATAAAGCGAATTGTAACGCGGTTGTTGTGCTGTGTTTGGCTTATTGTTGAGATAGTTCGCTCGGTTCTGTTGATCACTTGAAAAATTATTCTGTATTGGTGGAGAGGGATCCTGAACTCTGTTGAATATTACAATCGGCTGATCATCAAGTGGAGTCAAGCAAGTGAATATCTTCAAGTTGTCTGACAGATAGGTTGTTAAAGTTGCCGTGTCTTCTCTGTGCATCACTTTGTGTCCACTGTGAAAATATTCTTGCTTTACGTTCCGCGCAGTGATTTGATAATTGATCGTTTGTTGAACGAAAGTTTGAATGAAGATAACAGGAGGGAACTTGGTCTTCTGATATTATCTCTGAGATTCGGGGACAACTTAGATCCTCCAGATTATAAACAGTTTTTTGTAAAAGCTTACTGAGGAGCTCACACTTTTCAATGCCTTTGGCAAAAAAGTTTTTCCGTGTGAATCGGAAACTGAAACTCAGACAGATTGTTTTCAAATCACAGTAAGGTATATCACCTTCGTCCCAATCAAGACCGTGTAGGTTATTGGTCAGCCAAATAACAGTTTGTCTATCGTGTGCGGGTAAATCAGCGAATTTAAGCGGTGGTTTGAAAAATATTGTATCGTTGTAACTCGAACACAAACTGAGTTCTTTTATAATGAATCCAAGTGACTTGAGTTTGAAACCTTCGAGATCGAGGACAATAATATTTGTGGTTTTGCTGCCAAAATTTTCTAGCATTCCAATTCACGAAACAATTGTGAATGAAAAATTTTCACTGATAGAATGAATAAAATTCCTGTCAAGTGTCCAAAAAGACAATTGTTTACTGGTGAGTAACAGAAAGCGTAAACATATCCAGGGCCTTTGTTTCTGCAATCTTTTATAAATCCAGCGGCGTCATGCAATGCAGCATGAAGCCGTAGCACTTTGCTCCGTTTCAATAAAGGATCTAGTCTTGAATTATCAATTCCAATGAAACCACCATAGGGTCTAAATTTAAGTGCTATTTCTCCGTCAACTTCTGGATCTAACAAAGAACAAGCAGCTACGAAATATAATTGTCGATAAGATATGTGTGTATAATTTATGTTACCTCTCAGTGATAAAACTTTCTCATGAATGAGCTTGATGTCTTTTGTTCCTATTGTGTTCATTATTTACTGTTTACTGAACGTGAGCGTTTAGAGTTTTTGTTTATAAATCTTTCAATTCTGATTGGTTGTCAACTTGAATAATAAATCAAGCACTCTGATTGGTCAATTAATTTTGGAAAGTTTTGTGACTCTGAACATGTTTGGACATGATCTGATGACTCTCTAAATAATTTATCATTAGTGATTTTATACATCTACTAACGGGTTAGTTGTTTTACTGTTGTTTTCACCAATTTATGTATGCATTTATGGACATAAGTGATTATGACCATAATTGTGTACATACTTAGGTAAAAACTTGTTTTCTTGTACAACTCTGAGTTTTTTATCATTGTGTACGTATGTATGTATATGTATGTATGTATGTTTGTATATATGTATGTTTGTATATATGTATGTATGTATGTATGTATGTATGTATGTATGTATGTATGTATGTATGTATGTATGTATGTATGTATGTATGTATGTATGTATGTATGTATGTATGTATGTATGTATGTATGTATGTATGTATGTATGTATGTATGTATGTATGTATGTATGTATGTATGTATGTATGTATGTATGTATGTATGTATGTATGTATGTATGTATGTATGTATGTATGTATGTATGTATGTATGTATGTATGTATGTATGTATGTATGTATGTATGTATGTATGTATGTATGTATGTATGTATGTATGTATGTATGTATGTATGTATGTATGTATGTATGTATGTATGTATGTATGTATGTATGTATGTATGTATGTATGTATGTATGTATGTATGTATGTATGTATGTATGTATGTATGTATGTATGTATGTATGTATGTATGTATGTATGTATGTATGTATGTATGTATGTATGTATGTATGTATGTGTATGTATGTATGTATGTATGTATGTATGTATGTATGTATGTATGTATGTATGTATGTATGTATGTATGTATGTATGTATGTATGTATGTATCTATGTATGTATCTATGTATGTATCTATGTATGTATCTATGTATGTATCTATGTATGTATCTATGTATGTATCTATGTATGTACTATGTATGTATCTATGTATGTATCTATGTATGTATCTATGTATGTATCTATGTATGTATCTATGTATGTATCTATGTATGTATCTATGTATGTATCTATGTATGTATCTATGTATGTATCTATGTATGTATCTATGTATGTATCTATGTAT
>NW_027452636.1:0-12277 GCF_964194025.1 Convolutriloba macropyga | reverse complement strand
GCCAGAGAGAGATTCCAACAGTAGTCGAACGTCACAGCATCTGTACCTAAAAAACTTCTGCAGGTTAAAAGTTCTGTGTACTATCAGGCTTTGAATAATTTATGTAAAAAAAACAAAAGCTGTTCTAATGTGGAAGCGATGGAATTTTCAACAACAGAGATCTGCTGTGATCCAGTTTAGTAAAGTAGCAAGCAGATTACCACTGGAGTTCCTGTTTGGACCCCACTTTAAATCATTTCCGCCCATGACATGCCAGCAGAAGTACTCCGATGTGAAAACTTTGGCTACGCCGACAATTTCGAATTACTTTCTTCTAATCTGGCCAAAATACAGCAAGATCATTACGGAATTTCGAGATTATGGAGAGTAAAAATTGATGATTCCCTGCGAGGAAAAAAAGACACCTTATAATAATTTAGAACTGAGTGAAAGATCCACACAAAACTTTAAATCTGCTCGTCGAAAACCGCTTGCGATTGTGACTCAGGCACAAATAACAGGAGATTGTTTTAATGAAGCTTAAAAAGAACGTGCTCCCTCAACTACAAGATGAGAAACCAAAACATAATTGTCAACAACAACGGCAAAAACAAAATTAACAACAACAAGAACTCTTATTCCTGTCTCTTCTGTGCAACTGTGGGAATTTCAATCTGCTGAAGAAGTTCAGCTAACCCAGCAGATGATTGGCGCAACACAGAATTGGTCCACAGAAATCAAATCCTTAATGCCCAGAAGTCTTAAAAACTACCACTATTACTTCTTTGCGAGAGATAGAAATTAATACTCGTTCTGGTTTCATGATTGATATTTTCATTTGTTAAATTTTCTTGTGAGCCCCAGGCTGTTTTTCTTTTCTGCTTGTCTCAAGAATTATTGCCTGCATAACAGCAAATTTATCATCACAACACTCATAAAAGCGTTCAAATATTTGAAGAGAGCTTTTATACTCATTTGCCCAGACTTCAAGTAGCAATAATCTTTGGCCACTTTCTGTCACTGGAAGATAAAAAAACATCTCCATACTTATTGTTTAAGGAATGATGGCTCGGCATTGAAGTAATCAAATCGCTATTCACTGTATTCTATGTGTCTTGTAGTAGCGTTGCGGAGCGTGGTGCTGTTCTTGTATAAAAAATTGAGTTTACGTTGGACTCAATTTTTGTAAAACTTGTAGTCGTTCTGAGGAGACTTTTCTGTGTTGTGCAAGTGTTGAAAGTAGGATAAAAAATTTTCCATTTTTAAAAAAAACTGCTTGCACCATTCATTTGAGCTTATTACGGAGCCTGGCAAACAATGACTGAAAGTCAAAACACAAAAACACCAGAAAAAATTTTGTTTCTCTCTACGTGTCCTGGTTTCCCAATTACAAGACACTTCTTTACGTTGTATGCAAATGCATTTCTTTGCTCATTGCGCTGTTCACAAGTTTCAAAAACTGGTGAATTGTTCAAGCAGCGTGACCTAACGTCATTGGTATACCACATATGGGTTATATTCCGTTCTTCGAGTAAATCTATGAGTAGAAAAATAGCTACACCATGCGTTGCTATTGATATTGGTACATCTGCTACATACCTTCTTGAGTCATAATTTCCTTTTTGTCTCTGAAGAGGTCTGAGGGTGTCTCACACGGAATTTTAATTACTGCATAAACATGTTGAAATGTTTTGCATGGTTCTCTACGACTGTTGAATGCTTTATTGCCGTCAATATGTGAAATTGCTTCTGCGTTTTCACTTCTCAAACATCGACAAAACATATGATTGGCAGGTTAAATGCCACTCTTTTGTCATAAACATAGCTGCACATTTTGCCCAAGTTTTGGAAAACCGTGTTTTACGCGTTTTACGAAAGTTATCCTAAGCTACAGATCGTAGCTGAAGATGGTTGAAACATAAGGGAACAGTACACAAAACATGACAAGTTAACTTTATCTGTGGGGAAAACATAGTGTGTTTCTTTCAAAGTTGAGACCCTAACAGTTTTTCCTAGCATCGTTTTTAAAGGGTGCTGCCTAAATGCAGTCATTAAAAAACAGCTATTCCTGTCGACTTTGAAGAATTATTACTCACCAAAATCAGCTCAATAAATCGATCATGAGTTTTCATCAGCGACAGATCCATACAATTGATTTTTCATTATATGCCTCTAAAGACAGGAATAAATATTTTCAAACCAATTGTTTTGTCTCATTCGAATTTAAGTGCCCTATTTTTTAAAGGATGGCCTCTTTTAATTCTAATGAAATGATTACCAAATGATTAGTTTAGACAAGTTAACATTATCTGGGGGAAAAACATAGTATGTTTCCTTCAAAGTTGAGAACTTATCAGTTTATCCTAGCATCGTTTTTAATATGCGCTGTCTAAAGGCAGTCATTAAAAAAACTGCTATTCCTGTGAACTTCGAAGAATTATTACCCACCAAAATCAGCTCAATAAATTTATCATGAATTTTCATCAGCGACAGATCCATACAATTGATTTGTCATTACATGCCTCTAAGGACAAGAATAAATATTTTCAAACCAATTGTTTTGTCCCATTCGAAATTAAGTGCCCTATTTCTTAAAAGATGGCCTCCTTTTATTCTAATGAAATGATTAACAAAAGATTAATTGTTGCAAAAAATTGTTTTCTAAAAAATCAAATACCATACTGCCAGAGAGGCTTCAATGAAAAAATTCTTCATCAGAGATCCAAATAAATAATATATTTAACAGATTAATCTCATGAACAAGATGGAAGCATTTCATAAGCCCAAACAAGCTCCAAACCCGTAAGTTAATATGCGTGGGGCCCTAACCAGCTGAACGAACCAAAAAACAAGACCTTATTGTTACTTTTTTCTGAATTTGAGGAGGCGGCAAAACAGAATTTGAGGTCCTTTTTAATATAACTGTTGTTATATTGAGTCAATAATTCGTTTTCGATAGAATTTTTAAAGATAGATCATGAAACTGTTGACAAAATGAGATGTAATCAAAGCTCATGTAGTGGCCAGATAGACAACATAAGCAATATGGCATCACATTACGGTAAAATAACAGATTTAGCCCATCAGGCCACTGTTTTCAGGCAGAGTAATTTTAAAGCGCAAATTTTATCACAAAAGTCCTTGCCGTTACGCAGTGAAAAAATACGAGCGTGTAAAAACATTCTTTGCTACTCAGAATGGTTCCGGATGCGCTTTCATGCTGTGGCCATAAGATGAAGCAGAAATTTTTTTCAGTGGTAACAAAAACTTCGGACTGGTCTTCATATTTAAGAACTGAATCTTTGGATTATTTTTGGTCCCATAGGAGGAAGATAATATTGATGGAGAGAAAAATGCAACGACAAAACTTGCACGAAAACTAAGGGATCAAGAATATATTTTGTAATAAAACAATTGTATTTGAGCTTCAAACTCATCTTCAAACAAAAATATTATCCTGTAAATGCTCAAAATGATCTAAATACTTTTTAAAATTATTTTGCCTTAAGTTTAGTAGACAATATAGTTTTCTAATGCAGTTTAAAGCTTCCTTGAATTTACAAATCTAAATCTCGGGTTCATTTGACATTCGCATCTAGGTACAACTGATCTGCTTTTTTTGCCCAAGTTTTTTTTTGTTTCCCATATTAGTTTTGAAAGTTAAAACATCAACATCAAACAAATTGAAATGAAAAAACCAAAATTAAATGTGTTGACTGTGTTGAATTTAAATTTTGGACCTCAAGTCAGGCAACTGATACTCGTCCTATGTTTTTCTTTTTGCTTCTAACCCGCAGGTTTTAATAGCGTCACGAGCTTTTATTTTCCGTGCATCTTTTTATCAACAAAACTCGTTTCAACTCTAAACCGCATCTCAAGCACAAATTAAAAACCGTTTCGTGCCGTTTATTTAAAATTGAATTCAAAAAGTTTTCATCATGTCAAAAGCCAGGCGGCTCGTTAATGTGCGTTCGCACATGATGTTCCGACCCGAGCTCATCTACATTTTTGACTTAATTGTCAACGAAATGAAGAGATAACAAAAATAGATGTTTGATTTTAAAAAACACGTTACAAAACGTAAATACTAATTGAATTACATAATGCCATTTCTCATTACAGCGGTCAAGAGATCTACCAATAAAAAAACTACGAGAAAAAACAGCAAAAAACAAAATATGCAAAAACAAAATTTTCACGGCAGAAACCCAATATATAATTTTAAAAGCACCTAGTAACAACGTCAAAATGCAATCAGATAAAACCTTAACTCCACAAATTTAGTTTTTCCTTACTATACAGCAGATGTATGTTTTTCATAATTTAAACTGACTGCTTCGGGTAACATCACTCATTACAGGTTTATGGGCAACAATACAGGCAACATTACAGGTTTATGGGACCGATCAGAATTTTACGGCTACCTAAAAATAAAAAAAAAGCAAAAAAAGCAAACTCACAAAAATTAAGCGAGAAAAGTTTCAAAGCCATTAGAGAATGAACTTTTCAGTATAAACTCTTCTATTTTCAATAATTTTTTAACAGCAAGGTGATTGTTTCCATTGTTACAAAATGACTTGAAAAACAACAAATATAAACAAAGATATTAAAACCACGAAGTTTTCAATGCAGTTAACTAAACGCACTAAAAACTGCCTCGATGAAATAGCAATCATAGGTTTCATTCATGTAAAATCAATAACTCATCACAATAAGTCGTATGGCAAAGAAAAATACATCAAAACCACGAAATTTTTGAGAAAACCCATAGTATCAAAGTCATAAAATTCTACAGCTTTCAACGGAAGGCAATTAATACGCTAAGTTATGCCTAGATGATGTGACGACAAGGATGTTTGTCATTCAAAATTTATCAATAAGACATTACAACAAGTCATTGACTATGAAAACAACAACAAAAACAGGCAAAATCCAAAAGTTCGGTAGAAATTGAGAGAAGAAAGTGTCGAAGCTATTTAAACATTCGCTTTTTTCTCTGAAATTTTTTTCAACGATCCATTGAACGTCTTCATTAAGCCAATGGGAGCTATCAATATTAGGATAATGTAATACGGTTTCAAAAGGAACCAAAACTACTAAAAAAATCCAAAAATTAAAAAATTATGAAAACTCGTTCACCGAAGCCAAAAAAAAACCAATAGTTAGAAGACAAAACCGCTAACTAGATAAATTGTTGTTGTTGTAGAAAAAAAACGGTTCTGTCATTACCGAGACTGACTTACAAACAACGAAAATAAGCTTTAGATTGATTTATGTTAAAAAAAAATTCAAAAAAAAAAATAATTTGAAAGTCTTAACAGCCATTAAACTCAAAAGCTTTCATAGGAAATCTATGAATACGCTCAGCTATGCCACGAATTGAATACAAAGATGTTTATCATGCCTAGGTAATCAATAAGACATCACAATATGTCTTACGACTATGAAAAAAAAAACAACAAATACCGAAAAAACCAAAATTTCTTTAGAAAAATGGGAGAAGAAAGTGTTGAAGCCATTTAAAGCATATTTTTTCTCAGAAAGTTTTATCTATGATCCTTTGGACGTCTTCACTAAAGGAAGATGTAGCCATCAAATTAGGATGACGTGATAAGATTTCAAAATGAACCAATAAAACGAAATGTCCAAAAAATTTTTAAAAAAATTTGAAATCTTGTGGCATTGAAGACGTATAACCAATAGGTATTTGATAAAGCCGCCAATGACGTTAACGTATGTTGCAGTGGTATGAAGGAGTTCAATCTTGTTTTACTGAGACGAACATACAGTTCACAAAAACAAGTTTATGATTTACTAATTTTAAAAAAAATTTCGAAAATTTATTTTCAAAGTCTTAACAGCCATTAGCTGTCCGCTCACAGCACTAGATAGGTTCACTTATTGCTCATTAGCAAATCTATTGCACCTTTAGTCAATAAGTTTATGCCATAGGATTATAAAACTTTAGTAAAACCTCAAAAAATAAATCAAAATTTCATTTGAAATTACGAAATTTGAGATACGAATCCAAAAAAAAACATGAGCGATCCCTTCGAAACAAACTTTTTGTTCATTGGGCTTCATTTGATCGTAAAAGAGGTTTGTCATTAACGGAACTTCGATATTAAAAGTGTCTAGTAGTCTCTAGGTGACTTGAAAAAGTAAAAGAATTGCAAAATTTTCTTAAAAAAAAAGAGCTCCCAAACCTAACTCGAATTTTTTTTATATATATTAAACTTCCCTCTAAGACTAGATCTAGTCTTTATTATCTCCTTTCGTCTATTAAACTCCTAAAATTGATTTACTTTTTGTCGTGAAATCTAGTTTTGAATTAAATTTTTCGTAGAAAAGACGTTAATTCGAACGAAAATTACGGTAAAAGTGAACAAAAGTGAACCAAATATCCAGTGTTCACATGAAACTTTAAACCTCGATAACTCCCCGAAAAAAAACGAAATTCAAAAAAATCTTTTTAATTTCGAATTCTACGCTGGACGAGCTTTTTAATGATACCACGCACATTTCTCTACGATGAATATATCAGTCGGCCAAAATTCACGGAACAAAAAAAACCCATTTGAGTATATAGTTCCTCCCCCCCCGCAAGTGGGGTCGGAGCAAAAAATGTAATCTAAGTTGTGAGATATAAGTTTAAACCTCTCGTTGCTCAAGCCAGCAGTTACGGATAAAATTATTGCATCGTCAAGACCTAGGTTCTGAGTCCCTAGATATATATAACTGAGCGCAGAAAACCACATGGCATTGAAAATTAAATTCCAATTAATAATAGTTGTATTTTTCAGGAAAAACGGATTTTAATTGAGCTGTATTTCGACATTTAAACCAATAAATCCCTCTAAAGTTGGCTTCAGTTTAACAGAATTTGACAGTCATCAGTTTTGCTGTTGTTTTATTATCTACAGTGTGTTTATAAACTCAAATTATTAATACAATTGTGTGACGCTTCCAACTGCCGAAGCGTTTACCTTTTGATTTTTAATTTCGTCCGATTTAAGTAATTTGATCAATTGACAAGTGTTATAGAATTGACTCAATGTTCAATGTTTATGGTTCCATTGTATGCTGTGAGGGTCCTATATTTGGAAAAAAATGCCGCGGTTGACGGAATTTTGTTTGAATTTTCTTGGAAGTTTCTTGCCTCAATTAAACCTCAACTTTTAATGAACAACCAAATATCTTTATAAAATTAACTAGTAATATATCTGTCGGTTCAACAGTATTGATGATGTTTTAAAAGAATTAGAAATCACAGAAAACAGGGCAATGAAAAATGCTTTCCGACAAAAAAGTCCCCTCCTGCTTTCCTGATCCAATATGCTCGCCCTGGAAGAAATTATTCATATTTGCTTACATATCTTCTTCTCTTACCTGCAAAAACTGAAATTGAAGCAGCTCTTTTGGAGTAAAACTTGATAAAACTGGCGACTGTAGAACAAAATTTTTGCTCTCAATAACTTCAGTTTTAATTTTCCATTTCTTTGCGTATGAATGCGCTGGTATTGTTAAACTTAGAAACATTAGAAGATTTGGCTCATAATATTAGCCTCACAATGCTAGTGGGGCTCTAAAATGTTCAAGTCGATATTCATGCGCTGTAAATTGATGATATTGGCATTAAATTGTAACTTCCTTCAGTTTCTATTGTGCAATGACTTTCTATTTTGAAAATTATAAGAATTTCGAACAAATTTTTCTTTTCAGCACTATAGATAGTTTTTATTATAATGTATGTATTTTTAATAGAATTTTTGCAATTTTATGTCAATAGGCCACTGTCTTTGATATTTCAACAAAATGCTCTGGTTCTACATAGATGCTCCAGACTAACATTCAAGGTATATCATTTATATTCTTTAGGACATAAAGTTTTCTCCCAAGATATGACTGGTGGTAAAAACTTTCAAGACGGTGTGTTGGTCGAAAAATTGTTTACAAATTTCCACAATTTTCAACAAATGATTTTCAGAAGTATTGGATAATATCTTATACAATAAAATAGGAAAATATAACTAATGTCTTAGAAGAAAAAAAAGGCTGCTCGGTAATGTGCGATCGCACATAAAGTTCCGACCCTGCTCATCCACAATTTTGGCATAATTGTCTACCAAATGAGGAACAGATAGAAAAACACAAAAAATTCATTTTTTTTCAAAAAAAACTGGTGCATGAACGAAAAGATACCCTCCAAAGAAAATAACTCAGTGGAGTAAAAAATGATTCATTAGATTGATGAGATATGCCGATATTAAGAAAGCGAGCGAAGAAGAACGGCAAAATCAAACAACAACAACAAACATTAATTACATCAAAAAATTTATGTCCGTTTTAAAAAATAAAACTTAATAACAAAGTCAAAATAGAGTCAGATAAAACTGAAAATAAACAAAGTGACTTGTAATTCACCAAAAAAATGGTTATTCACCAGTTCATAAAAAAGCTTGGTAACAATTAGAAAAAAAAAGAAAAGAAACTTTAAAGTTAGAAAGTTCGATGAATTTAAAAAAAACAATTAATTTTAAAGTAATGAAAACCATTAGGAATCAACTAAAATATCTCATAGGTTTACAATTACAAATGCCTCCATAAAAGGGAATTAAGAACTCTCGGTAGTCAATTTTTTATGCAGTTACAAAAAGAACAACAAATAGATAACAAACTAAAAATCAATTAAAACTTGGCGGAAAATGCTTTGGAAGCCGTAAAGCCATACTTTGGCTCTCAAAATATGTTCGATTGCACCTTCTTCAAACAACAATACTGTATTATCTAGCCGCTCATTAATGAAAATAAGCAACAATTAGAAAAAGAAAAAAATGCAAAATTATGTAATAAATGTTTTCTTTCGAAAAGAATTTGTTTCCAAAGACATGAAAGCCATTAATTACAAAATGAAAAAATTGAATAGATTCTTCCGTTATTCCAAAGGAAGCCCTCGAGACCTAAAATTATCCAGAATAGGTCTTACGTCTACAAAAAGAACGTCAAATTTAACAAAATTCAAAATTTCATTTACTTTTTTTGTGAAAAACGCGTGTGCAAGCCAGTAAAGTCATTACGAATTCTCTTAAAACAATAGATTTTTGGACACCAATCCCTTTTGACACCTTCCCCTGAAACGTATTATGCGACCTCTCATTGATAAAACTAGGTAACAATTAGACCAAAAAGAAAAAATCAAGATTATGTAATACTTGTTTATATCGAAAAAAATTTATTTCCAAAGACATGAAAGCCATTAATTACAAAATGAAAAAAATGAATAGATTCGTTTATTTTTCCAAGGGAAGCCCTCGAGACCTGCAGTAAATAAGAACATGTCTTACGTCTACAAAAAGAACGTCAAATATGACAAAAATCAAAAATTAATTTACTTTTTTGTGAAAAACCCGTGTCGAAGCCAGTAAATTCATAACGAATTCTTCAAAAACATTAGATTTTGTGACACCAATCCTTTGACAAAAAAATGTCATCTTTAAACTTTAATTAACGAGACCAGGTAACAAAAAGACAATAAAAGGAACAAAATTGCGAAGTTGAAATGTTTTTTTTTTCACTTTGGAAAACAATTGTTTTCAAAGTCATGAAAGCCATTATCTATCTTCTAAAGTCAGAACTTTGGCTCTTCTACTCTTCCAAGAAAAGGTCATTGTTCAGGAAATTAAATACGACTAAAAAGACAAAGTAAAAACGACAGTTAAGGACTAAATTAAAAAATTCAATTAAATCCTTCGAGAAAGTATTGTCGAAGCGGTAAAGAACAAAAGCCAGAACACCATAACTTTAGTCGTAAAACCACAACAAAGACTAAAATTTAATTCAGCAGAAAGAAGGAGCACTCTTTGATTGCTGACACTAAGCTACAAGTTGACCATAGTAAGAGAAAAATGGAGGCAAAGTTCAATAAGCCATTTTTTATTTAAAAATCAAATATTTTAAAAGTCAAAACGACCATAAGCTTTCAAGTAATCAACTAGATAAATTAATTTTGAGTTAATTAGGAAGCCATTAGGAACTGTTACTAGTGAGCTTTGATTTGAAATGTTCTGTTATTTAATTAATATAAGAAAGATCGTATTTTTTTTTTATAAAAAACCGACTGATGACAATCCGAATTATTTTTCGATTGTAACGGTCCAAGATTGGTACAGAACTAGTTATGCTAATGCTGATTGTCCATTAGGAATATTTTATTTTTGGAATGTCATTGATATAGATATTTTGTTTGTTAAAAAATCAAAAGTAAATGCTGCGTTTTTGATAATTAACGAATAAAGTTAGCAAAAAACGGCAACGTTTTATTTAAAAAGCACTCTCAACAGAAGTTGAAGTGAAATTAGCCCCCTTTTCAGTCTACAAAGATTGTGTTAGTGGTGTTTGGGTGTGCACCTCCTGCAAATTTAATCAGAGTGGACTAAAGAAACTTATTTCGTGCTGTTTTTGATGAAAAAGTCTGAATATTGTGAAAATTTTAGACGGAATTTGTGACAAAAAAATTTAATGAATATAGCCGACAATGTATTTTGTCTTTAAACGTAAAATCAATAAAATTTTTTTGAAAAATTTTATAAAACTTTATCAAAATTGGCGAAATTTTAGTCAAAAATTCCGAAAAAAGGTGAATGAAATCAACGGAATTCACTCTATTTTCTCGAAAGTTTAAACCTCGATATCTCCCTGTCAAAAACGAAATTTAAAAAAATCTTTTTAATGCCATATTCTACGCTGGACAAGCTTTCGAATGATACCAGTCTCAACTCTCTACTATGAATATATCGATCGGCCAAAATTGACTGAACAAAAAAAACCCAGTTGAGTATATAGTTCCTCCCCCCCCCTCAAGAGGGGTCGGAACAATCAGTAAGAGCAAATTCAAACAGAAAATAATACCAAAAAATAAGCGGCCAATAGTCAGAGAATCAGAAAAATGAAAAAAATTATTTCTTTACCTCACTTAAAGAGAAAACGACAAACTAATTTTGCAGAAAAAGAAAAATGTATGATTCATATTTTTTATGCAAGTAATGTTTGAGTGATAACTTTAAATTTACGTGTTTCAGATTCAACACAATAGTAAAAAATGAACGTTGATTGGCCTCATTAGAAAACTCAAAAAAGGTTTATGGAAAAGTACTGGAAAAAAGATTGCCAATTTTCAGTTTATCCTAACTGAAACAAAATTGAGTCAGTCGCACATGATATTTGTTCAGTTCATACTTCTAGCAAGTATTTGCATTGTGAATTCAACAGATTTCAGCTGTGACTCAAAGTAAAATTGAATAATGAGAACAGACTAACTTTTTCCAATTTCAAATAAGATCCCACATTGAAACCGAATAACGCTAAAAGAGATATTATATTGCTCTAGTCCGGACTTCGGAACATTATAAAGCCATACTCGACCAATTTAAGGCATGAAAAGACTGTCCTCGACAGATTTTTCGTATGATAGATAATTAACTGGACTTTGCATTATATCCTCAACTTTGGCTTGAACTAAAACAATCTTCATCGACTTTGTCTAAACAATAAAACGTGAGCTGGATTTTGACTGGATAAAAAAAGTCTGGATATTGGCTGGACAGAAAACGTGTCTTTGTACAAAAAATACCTGACGTGCAATTTTATATTGCTAACTATTGCTTATCACGTAATCAGCATGCATGCTCCTCTATATTTTGCGATTTAGAAGAACGACACTCTATGGAAAATCAGTTTGTTTTTTTTAAACTGAAAATTTATAAATTTCAAAGCGACAAAAAAGACTGACGCCGCTTTTTGATCAAAGCTAATGGGAAGAAGACAACTAAAATTGAGATACCTCGTTTCAATCAATTAACGATAATGGCATCATAATCCAGCTGCGGTAGCAGCTCTATATTAAGAATCGAAAAAAGTGTTTCAAATTAGACTTCCAACTGTTTTTTGAATCAGACTTCTCTGGTGAAATACTATTTAGTATTGCACCGATGTGCCTTTTGTATGCACAGAAGCAGAAAAAAATTAACAATTTCCAATTTTGCTAAAAACAAAAAAAGTCTGAAAATCTGGAGTTATTTACTAACAATTTATTACACAACCAACACAATATATTTTTTCACGGACACAGCTAGCAAACTGAATAGAGAGCAGGTGCTTGAAAATTTTGAGCAAAACACCAGAATTCGATACCCTAAGTGGGGCTCAGAAGTCAACTCTTGTATAAAATCAAAAACAATGTGCGCATATTCCAAGTTCAACTAATCTTTGTGCGCTAGATAAGACAATTCAATCGCAAATG
>NW_027452635.1:0-10000 GCF_964194025.1 Convolutriloba macropyga | reverse complement strand
GTTTCATAATTTCAACTGTTCTCATGCAGAATTTTTGCTCATTCTTATCCCAAATTTTGACCTGGCTACTAGTTACACTCCTTGTACTTATTGCAAAATGACCACAAATTTCAACAGCTTTCACATGTTGCTGTTTCGGCTTTCGCTTACTACAGTCAACATAATACTCGTTGCAAAATAAGTGCTCGGCATCTGCAATTTTCCAAAGACGAAGTTTCGCCAGTTCAATTTTCGCTCGCCAATTATGGCTACTAATTCACACGGTACTGAGCTCAACAACATTAAATTTGTTCAGCAAGACTTTCACATGTTGATGTTTTGGCTTTCGCCTACTAGAAGCAACATAATACTCGTCTTGTTAGCTCATTCAATGAGAATAGCTTTTCCCGTTGAGAATTTTTGCCTTCAATTGGCGTTGTAGTGAGTTTGGCTACTCAGATCACCAAATACTTGTGACAATTCGAACCAGAAATGTTTTCAATTTTCACATGCTGATGTTTCGGATTCAACCTACTAGAAGCAGCATAATACTTGTATTCAACAATTTCTGTATCAAATCCCAGTTTTCTCTGGTGCATCTTTGCCAAACTATTCCAAACTGCCTGAGTCTGAATACCAATTACAGGTACTAGTAAATGCACGTTACTAAGGACTATATAGTTCTAGGTTACTGTACACAACGACGTTCACATGTTGATGTTTCAGCTGCCGCTTACTAGAAACAACATAATACTTATCGTGCATACCTTTCCATAACTTGTCCTTTTCAGATGCATTAGTTTCCCTTTGTCTTGGCTTCTACAGTCAGACTGGCTACTAGTAACAGCACAGTACTAATCACATATCGTTCTACAGTTTGCAGACAACTTTCACATGTTGATGTTTCAGCTTTCGCCTACTAGAAACAACATAATACTCGCTGTATACATTTGTAGTTCTCTATGTAACTTTCATGTGAAGAAGTTTCGCCAGTCTTTTTGACTGTCTCAAATCTGAGTCATGCTTAGGCTACTAGTTGCTTCATAGTACTTATCGCCTCGAGATCATTGAACAAAACTTGATTTTCACATGTTGCTGTTTCAGCTTCCGCTTACTAGAAACAACATAATACTAGTCTCATTAAGTTCCGTCTCTTTGCAATTTTCTTATGAAGAAAATTCGCCATCACAATGACTCCAGCAGTTCTTGATCAAGGAATGCAATCATTGATCAGAATGCTATTATTTGAATCGGTTCTGCTTTAAGTGTTCCAATTTTATTGGAAGCACCAACAATAGAACATCAATGTGTTCAATCGAGAGTTATATAACCCTGAATCGGACGCAGTCAACAGCCGAAGCCGAGACCGCCTTTTGCGTTAGAGAGGTCGGTAAACAAATCTTGCGATTCATACCGAATTAACACATATAGCTGTGCTCCTCTTCGTAAAGCGAGCCAAGTGATCCCCTGTTGAAGGATGTATTTGGACCAATCTAGTAGCATTTGGTTTCCAACAAGCTCTCCCAAGTTAGCTTACTTATTGGGCTTTTCAACCAATTCGGTTGGCTACAAGCATCATCAAAGTACTAGCCACAGTTTGATCGCAAAATTCTACGACTTTCACATGTTGATGTTTCGGCTTGCGCTTAGCCTACTATAAGCAACATAATACTAGTCATATCATAGAGCGTGATCAGCTTGTGACGTTCTCATGATGAAGTTTCACCAACAGTGTCTCACTTCGAGCTTAAATCCAGCTACTAGTAACTACACAGTACTGACTGCAACGATAACTTTTATCTATACCTTTCACATGCTGCGCTTTCGGCCAGGGCCTACTAACGTCAACATAATACTCGATATAAACTTTTGTTCATGATGCAGCTTCCCCATGCAGAAGTTTCGCCTTCAAATGCTCTCTTGGCCATATGACGTAAGAAAAGGTTACTAGTAACATCACAGTACTAGCCACAGTTTGATTGCAAAATTCTACGACTTTCACATGTTGATGTTTCGGCTTGCGCTTAGCCTACTAGAAGCAACATAATACTAGTCATATCATAGAGCGTGATCAGCTTGTGACGTTCTCATGATGAAGTTTCACCAACAGTGTCTCATTTCGAGCTTAAATCCAGCTACTAGTAACTACACAGTACTGACTGCAACGCTAACTTTTATCTATACCTTTCACATGCTGCGCTTTCGGCCAGGGCCTACTAACGTCAACATAATACTCGATATAAACTTTTGTTCATGATGCAGCTTCCCCATGCAGAAGTTTCGCCTTCAAATGCTCTCTTGGCCATATGACGTAACACAAGGTTACTAGTAACATCACAGTACTAGCCACAATTTGATCGCAAAATTCTACGACTTTCACATGTTGATGTTTCGGCTTGCGCTTAGCCTACTAGAAGCAACATAATACTAGTCATATCATGGAGCGTGATCAGCTTGTGACGTTCTCATGATGAAGTTTCACCAACAGTGTCTCATTTCGAGCTTAAATCCAGCTACTAGTAACTACACAGTACTGACTGCAACGATAACTTTTATCTATACCTTTCACATGCTGCGCTTTCGGCCAGGGCCTACTAATGTCAACATAATACTCGATATAAACTTTTGTTCATGATGCAGCTTCCCCATGCAGAAGTTTCGCCTTCAAATGCTCTCTTGGCCATATGACGTAACACAAGGTTACTAGTAACATCACAGTACTAGCCACAATTTGATCGCAAAATTCTACGACTTTCACATGTTGATGTTTCGGCTTGCGCTTAGCCTACTAGAAGCAACATAATACTAGTCATATCATAGAGCTTGATCAGCTTGTGACATTCTCATGATGAAGTTTCACCAACAGTGTCTCATTTTGAGCTTAAATCCAGCTACTAGTAACTACACAGTACTGACTGCAACAATAACTTTTATCTATACCTTTCACATGCTGCGTTTTCGGCCAAGGCCTACTAACGTCAACATAATACTCGATATAAAATTTTGATCATGATGCAGCTTTCCCATGCAGAAGTTTCGCCTTCAAATGCTCTCTTGGCCATATGACGGAACACCAGGTTACTAGTAACATCACAGTACTAGCCACAGTTTGATTGCAAAATTCTACGATTTTCACATGTTGATGTTTCGGCTTGCGCTTAGCCTACTAGAAGCAACATAATACTAGTCATATCATAGAGCGTGATCAGCTTGTGACGTTCTCATGATGAAGTTTCACCAATAGTGTTTCATTCGAATTGGTTCTGCTTTAAGCTCTCCAATTGTTTTGGATGAACCAGTTTTGCCCTTCGAAGCCACTTTTGTGAGCTTTTGTGGGTCTTTACCAAGAGGATATACCTCAAGGCCTCTTTCAATTCCTTTAAGTTCTTTCAACTCCTTTACAGTTTCTAGGTTCACATAGCTGCAAACCTTATTTCTAGTTTTAAGTCTGGCCAACTTGGGGAGAGTTGGTGCAGACCGTGACCAATTCTAGTAGGATGCCACAACAAGAATGTGATCAACTTAGCTTGTCGATGAACCTGCCCCACATTCAAACAACTCTATCGCCTTTTCCTCGTATAGTTATATGCGAGGGCCTCTCATAGAGAGCGCTGTTAGCAACCTTTTCCACATAGACGATAAAGTTGTGAGTGTTTTGCACATGGCTGTTGTCATCACCACGTGACGAGTCAACTCAGCTTGACTCTCTACACTCCGACAAGCTTTGCACATACGCCTTTAGTTCAGTATGTGTCTTTAATCTGACTCCGGTGCCTCAAGCCGGAAAAATTGTCAGATTATGATCATTATCGGTTAGTCATCCCGATGCAAGATCGTATCGTACTGTCTTTGTCTACCTCCAGATTCCGAAGAACAGGAGGAGACTCTCCCAGACCTACATATCTGGGAGAATGTTCAGAGGGCGAGAAGCTGTGGATTACTCTCCCCTAAGAACTGACTAAACTTTACCCTCGTCCAAGGTAAGTTTATTTTAGCTAGCCTTCTATGTAAAGGATCTGAGGCTAAGCTGTGTTTTTTCGAGCCTTTGGCTCGGAGCAAGTTCAGTGGGCGCCCCGAGTAGCTCAACTCTTTCCCACTGAACAGCGCAACGCTCTGTCACTCGCTGGGATTTTTGCGTGTCGGTTCTAACCACGCGACTTGTGGACCTTTTTAGGCCTTTCTCATTCACAAGTCTATAGCTGGGCTTCTATAACCCAGCTTCTGAGATCTAGATAGCTGCAGTTCTGCTAGGCTGCTTTTGCTAACTAGTCTCCCTTTAAGCAGTCCCTTGCCATGACTGCTGAACTATGTATCCACACAAGTAGTTTTTGAGCTCGATACATAATTCGAGATTGGTTGCCAAGCAATCTCTAGCGACAGAGCGTCATGCGCACTACAGACATGGCCTCTACCAGCAGCCATGCCCGAAGGAATCAATCACTGATCCTTCCGCAGGTTCCCCTACGGAAACCTTGTTACGACTTTTACTTCCTCTAGACAATTAAGCTCGATCCGCTTCATCCCGTTGCCGGAGACCGAAGTCCCAACAGTAGGAATTTGCAATTCTTGCTTAACTATCCAATCAGTAGTAGCGACGGGCGGTGTGTACAAAGGGCAGGGACGTAATCCCTATGAGTTGTTGACTCATAAGTACCAGGAATTCCTGGTTCACGTCTGCAAGTTACAACAGACGATCCCCTTGAAGCGCTGTACTTTTCTCTGATTGCCCAGTCCATTTCGGACCAAGGGCTGAGTACTCAATCTAAAAGTACACAGTGTAGCGCGCGTGCAGTCCAGAACATCTAAGGGCATCACAGACCTGTTATAGCCTCACTTCATCTGCGGTATTTAATTCCGCATAGTTCCTCTAAGAAGTGTTTGAATTCACATATAGTGAATTTCATTATTTAGATGGAGAAGATCTCGTTCGTTATCGGAATTAACCAGACAGATCACTCCACTAACTAAGAACGGCCATGCACCACCGCCCATATAATCATGAAAGATATTCAATCTGTCAATCCTTAAGATGTCTGGACCGGGTGAGTTTTCCCGTGTTGAGTCAAATTAAGCCGCAGGCTCCACTCCTGGTGGTGCCCTTCCGTCAATTCCTTTAAGTTTCGATTTTGCAACCATACTTCCCCCGGAACCAATAAACTTTGGTTTCCCGGTTAATCTCTTGCCAAGTCAAGATCGACTTTGACAAATTGTAGGTTGGTATAGTTTATGGTCAGAATTACGAGGGTATCTAATCCTCTTCAATACTCTGACTTTCGTTCTTGATTAATGAAAACATTCTTGGCAAATGCTTTCGCAGTAGTTTGTCTTGCCACGATCCAAGAATTTCACCTCTAACGTAGCAATACAAATGCCCCCGTCTGTTCCTTTCAATCATTACCGCACTCAGCCAACCGGCATCAATCGAGTAGCGGGTCATTCTCCATTATTCCATGCTTTATTATTCGATCCCAAAGGATGCTTTGAACACTCTAATTTTCTCAGGGTGAAAACACCGTTTCCACAGTTCGTCACATTTAAGTGCAAACTATTTCTTCGATGCGAAGGATGAGCGGAACGAGTCAACAGATTTAACTGAAGACCATGTTGCCGTTCTACTCAAACAGATCCAACTATGAGCTTTTTAAACGCAGCAACTATTGCATACGCTTGTAGAGGCTGGTATTACCGCGGCTGCTGGCACCAGACTTGCCCTCTACTCGTTCATCAATGGAGCTTTTAAGTCCATTCCATTCTGATTACAAACCATAAAGGTTCATATCATTATTTCTAGTCACTACCTCCTCGTGCGGAGAGTGGGTAATTTGCGTGCCTGCTGCCTTCCTTGGATGTGGTAGCCGTTTCTAAGGCTCCCTCTCCGGAATCGAACCCTGATTCCCCGTTACCCGTCACAACCATGGTAGTCCGTTACACTACCATCATAGGTTGATAGGTCAGAAATTCGGAAGTTCCGTCCCCAAGCCGAAGCTATCTGGGATCTTTCAGTTACTAGGACTCATCACGGGATGTGTCTGTACTTAGCAAATCACCCGGTGTAGTCTTGTAAAAGTCTCCGACAGTGTCGGACAATCAGCATGCATTAGCTGCAGGGTTACCGCAGTTATTCATTTAGCTTGCAAATCAACTAATAGATAGTAACTGATTTAATGAGCCATTCGCGGTTCCACTTTTTCAAGCTTCGCTTGCACATGCATGGCTTAGTCTTTCAGACAAGCATATGGCAACTGACAGGATCAATCAGTTTAATTGTACTTTGAACAATCTTTCGATTTGTTCGAATTTAGAAAGACATAGCCTTGCGGCCTCGTCAATCTTGCTTTGAGCTTTTTAAATCACGAAGAGTTTCAATGCATGCTTTGGCATGGCTACTAGTTACTACACAGTACTCTACACACTTAGAGTTACCCACGATTACACATTTCACATGCTGATGTTTCGGCTCGCGCGTACTAGAAACAGCATAATACTATGTGTACTGGTAGATAGCGCTCTGTGAGCATTTCCCATGAGCAGGTTTTGCCCTCCAAATCTCTGTTCTACTGTTACCAATACCGGCTAACAACTGTATCATACTAGGGAGAATTGACTCATGATTTAAAAACCAGATGTTCACATGTCGATGTTTCGGCTCTCGCCTACTAGAAACAACATAATACTAGTCTGTTAAAAATCTCAATCACGCCGCCTCTTCAGATACAGAAGTTTTACCTTTTATTGGTTAGAGAACAGCTTTCCAGCTGTCGACATGGTTACTAGTAACAACACCGTACTCAACACAAAAACTTTTCAACTTCACAACTTTCACATGCTGATGTTTCTGCTTTCGCATACTAGAAACAGCATAATACTTATTGTTTTGTCAAGTAATTTGTGTGTCTTTCCCATGTGAAGTTTCACCGGTCAACAATGTTTCCCTGACCAATTACGGCTACTAGTAGCTGTATAATACTAGGGAAAATGATTGAGGATTTAATATCAGATTTTCACATGTTGATGTTTCGGCTTTCGCCTACTAGAAACAACATAATACTAGTCTGCTAAGAAATCTCGCTCAAATTGCCTTTTCACATACAGAAGTTTCACCTTCTATTGGTTAGAGAACAGTTCTCAGCTGTCGACATGGTTACTAGTAACAACATCGTACTCAACACAAAAATTCTTCAACTTCACAACTTTCACATGCTGATGTTTCTGCTTTCGCGTACTAGAAACAGCATAATACTTATTGCTTTGTCAAGAAGTGTGTGTGTCTTTCCCATGCGAAAGTTTCACCGGTCAGCAATAATTGCCGTGTCCAATTAAGGTTACTCATAGCTGTATAATACTAGGGAAAATGATTGAGGATTTAATATCAGATTTTCACATGTTGATGTTTCGGCTTTCGCCTACTAGAAACAACATAATACTAGTCTGCTAATAAATCTCGCTCAAATTGCCTTTTCACATACAGAAGTTTCACCTCTTCTTGGTCACTGTACAGATGATGCTGTCTGTTCTTTATTTGGTTCTGCTTATTATAAGGAGGGGCATCACTCCTTCCTCCTTGGTTTGCATGCATTAAGCCTGCTTTGTGAAAAGCGTATCTTTCTAGCTTTTCTTCGCCTTACTCGAGTAGGACGATACAATCCAGACATTAGTCAGTCTTGGTGTAAAGTCACTGAGTATTATTCGGTTCTGCTTTATTCAGCAATATGCTGTATAATTGTTGTAATTTGCGAACATATTTGTTCTCAGTTCCGAACTACTAGCGACGACAGATTACCAGCGGTCATGAGCCATCAAGGTAGTTCTTTGGTGCATCAAGTAGAGAGGTGCCATCAAACAACACTTCCCTAATAATGCTACACACATAGAATTTGCTACAGTGCAGCTTTTTACTTTGCAAAATTTGCGCACAAATTTTGCATAGAATAAATGTTTTATCAAGATTTTTAGATCCCCTCCCTTGAGAGAACGTTACTCCTTTAAGTGAACACCCCGCGGCGTCCTGTTGTTATTGCTTATAACCATTTCGCAAGCCGGAGGCATAATGCACTACGCAAGCCGCTACTTTGGCACAGAGGCACCTAGTTTTACACCCGGGACTTCAGGTGGCCCAGTTTTACACCCAGTACAGCGGTGCCAGTTGGTAACCCGGTGGATCCTCGGAGACCAGACATGATCATAGATCAAACCCGATGTATGCTACTCCTGAACGTATAGTATCTCCACTGTGCAATGAAATTATCGTTCGTTTCGGGCCTTCCTATACGTTCAGCAGACAATCGCTAGGAATTCACCTCGTGACCCGTGGTGACCACACTGGATTTCAAGTTTATTGATTTGGACAGACCTGTCATTTATTTTGCTTTTCAGCTTCAGTTCTGCTCGATCTAGCTTGCCTAAGGCTTGATCTCGCTTTGCTCACCCCTGTAGGAGCCTCTACTAGTACCACTCGGAGTAATGGGGAATCCACCAGACCTAATCGATGAATGCCATCAAACAACAAACATCATACCCGGCTTCATCAGGCATATTTTATTACTTCCGAGAGGTACTTTAGTATCAGATCTTTCTCCATGCCTCTTATGAGGACCCGTCAGACCTTTCGGTTTATCGTTTAGCTTCAGTCCTGCTCGATCTAGCTTTCCCAAGGCTCGATCTAGCTCTATTCGCCCCACTAGAGGGCTCTCTAAGACCCCTCGGTCTTAGTGTTAGCTCCGGTACTGCTCGGTCGTGCTTGCTGAAGGCCCGACCCAGCTTTAGTTAGATTCTCGTACTTTCTCTTGGCCTCTCTAGGAGGACCAGACAGACCTCTCGGTCTATCGTTTAGCTTCAGTCCTGCTCGATCTAGCTTGCCCAAGGCTTGATCAAGCTCTATTCGCCCCGCTAGAGGGCTCTCTAAGACCCCTCGGTCTTAGTGTTATCTTCTGTAATGCCTAACCAAGCTTACTACAGGCCTTGGTCAGGTCTTTATCGGTCACCGATTAGTAACAGACCAATCATAGGGCCTTCCACCCTATCCGGGTTGAGGTCTTTAGTCCAGCCATATTTTGACAAGACACCTCTCCCTAATAATGCCCCACACATAGAATTACTGTCCATGCAGTATTTAACTTGTGTTTTTTTCTAAAATTTGATTTTCACTTTTTGGAGGTTCATTTGCTCCTCTGACACTCTTTCAGCTTCAATCTTACTCGATCTAGCTTTCCCAAGGCTCGATCTAGCTCTATTCGCCCCACTAGAGGGCTCTCTAAGACACTTCGGTCTTAGTGTTAGCTCCGGTCTTGCTCAATCGTGCTTGCTGAAGGCGCGATCAAGCTTTAGTTAGCTTCTCGTACTTCCTCTTGGCCTCTCTAGGAGGACCAGACAGACCTCTCGGTCTATCGTTTAGCTTCAGTCCTGCTCGATCTAGCTTTCCCAAGGCTCGATCTAGCTCTATTCGCCCTGCTAGAGGGCTCTCTAAGACCCCTCGGTCTTAGTGTTAGCTCCGGTACAGCTCGGTCGTGCTTGCTGAAGGCCCGATCAAGCTTTAGTTAGATTCTCGTACTTTCTCTTGGCCTCTCTAGGAGGACCAGACAGACCTCTCGGTCTATCGTTTAGCTTCAGTCCTGCTTGATCTAGCTTTCCCAAGGCTCGATCTAGCTCTATTCGCCCTGCTAGAGGGCTCTCTAAGACCCCTCGGTCTTAGTGTTAGCTCCGGTACAGCTCGGTCGTGCTTGCTGAAGGCCCGATCAAGCTTTAGTTAGCTTCTCGTACTTTCTCTTGGCCTCTCTAGGAGGACCAGACAGACCTCTCGGTCTATCGTTTAGCTTCAGTCCTGCTCGATCTAGCTTTCCCAAGGCTCGATCTAGATCTATTCGCCCTGCTAGAGGGCTCTCTAAGACCCCTCGGTCTTAGTGTTAGCTCCGGTACAGCTCGGTCGTGCTTGCTGAAGGCCTGATCAAGCTTTAGTTAGCTTCTCGTACTTTCTCTTGGCCTCTCTAGGAGGACCAGACAGACCTTTCGGTCTCTTGCTTAGCTT
>NW_027452634.1:0-5000 GCF_964194025.1 Convolutriloba macropyga | reverse complement strand
AAATTTTGAAAAGTTTACCTCTGAATTTTTTTAATGCTGCTATGCCTCTTTAACTGTTGGTGCTACCAGTTATTTGATTGCTGAGGGTTACTTTTGTCTTCAAAAACCAGTTGCGGATGTTGAGGCTCCTGACTTCAATGGATGCTTGTTGTTAACAGTGGCAAAGTTGTGTTTATGTGGTCTTCAATCTGTCAGTGTTCTTTGAATTTAGGTTTGGCTGGAGACACTACAAAATGGTTATCTCCACTTTGTCGGGAAATTTTGTTGTCGCACCTCCACTTCCCTGTTATTCGCTTAATGTGATTCACAATTTTTTGCTCTGTGTTTTTTTCGTAGAAAAAATTACGTCTCTGTGCAGAATACTCGAAACAAGTTGATCGTTTTCTGGCCGTCCAAAATTTGGTTTGGTCGCTATTGCGGACTCGGACATCCAATTGCTATGGCTTTTTCATCATTGTTTTTGTTTGTGATGTTTTCACCAACGAACACGGGGCTAGAGTCCAGTATAAGCCATCAAGTTTTTTGTGTAATTTCGATTCAACGATCAGTTCAGATATTTTTTCGGTAAAGATTTAATTGTTCAGGGTCATCTAAAAACTCCGCAATTTTCGAATGAATTCGCATCTTCTAAATTTATGCAGACTTTAAATACAAGCCAAAAAAATAATCTAATTGTGCTTTGTTTTCAAAACGTTGATATACACTGAACATATTTTCAGAAAAGAAGCAGACTACTCGCTTTTGTTTAGATAGCTGAGTTTCCGTGAATCATGGCAATGGATTACGACAAAACGCGTATTTGTTGAAACAAGCCCTCTATCATGTTTCAATTTTAATGTAGTGAGAGCCGTATAAACGAAAAAACATTTTTTTTCGAAAGACACAATTCGTAACCAGATGCTAATTCTAATTAGAGGCTTTTTATCAATGGCTTTTCCATGTGTTTTCCTTAAACTTAATTTTTTATTGTTTTCTTTATTTTACTCTACAATTAGTCAAAAATTTTATTTATCGAGGAACACGAACTACTCAGATGACCATTTTGTTCTAAAGCAGTGTTGTCCTCCAGGTTTCTTATCTATTGTGCATCAAGGATGATTAAAAGAGGAGGTGGAATTTGCCTCTTTCACAGATATGATGTCTATTTGGAAAATTTTGAAAAGTTTACCTCTGAATTTTTTTAATGCTGTTATGCCTCTTTAACTGTTGGTGCTACCAGTTATTTAGTAATCGCTGTTTATCGACCACCTGGATTAAATGTTAAGTCTTTCATTGCTCACTTTGCTATTCTTTTTGAAAAGAAAAGGCTACAATTCGACAAGACCGTTCTCTTGGGTGATTTTAACGTTTCATTGAATGTAAATAAAAATGCATCAAAAATTGGAACTCATTTTTTGAATATTTCGGCCTGATTCAGTACGTCTCCGAGAAATCTCATAGGAGTGGTGGGATTCCTGACCATGTAATTGCGTCAAACAATATTTCAATTAATGTTAAATCGAATAGCTTCATTACTTCTTCGGACCATTCGTTTTTTTCTCGCTCAGCAGTGTGAAACAACGCAAATCTCAACAAAGTTTCATGTATAGAAATCGGAAGAAGTTTGACTCTGAAGGTTTTATTAAGTTAGCGAAGTCGTGCTTAAAGTTTGGTGTTGCCTCAAGTATTGATGAAGCATGGGATATGTATCTAAGGTTTGAGGAGAATATTTTGGATTCCGTTCTACCACTCAAAATAAAAACATTTACTAAACATCAATGCCCATTCTTT
The DNA here is from genome assembly GCF_964194025.1 of Convolutriloba macropyga. Lineage (NCBI taxonomy): Eukaryota > Metazoa > Xenacoelomorpha > Acoela > Convolutidae > Convolutriloba > Convolutriloba macropyga. The sequence goes on along the minus strand of NW_027452634.1, from coordinate 3,230 downwards.
GACGACGAGCTTTTGAGATTGAAACGAAAAAAGAGAAAAGGAGGGTAAATACAGTCTTAAACATCTGTACTGAAATCTGAAAATGAAAATCCATATGTATTTTGAAAAATTCTTAGAGAAGCATAGATTATACATTGAGAATGCGTTGATGGAAAATTTTAGCGTAAAAAATTTACCACCTTAAAATTGCTTCTTGGTCAAGAAGTAGAACAGCTCCCGAAATATAAACAAAAAAACAGTTTGCAAACGACTTCAACAAGTTCTTTATATCTAAACTGGAAAGTATTATTGCATCGATTCCCACTGCGATAGGTCCTGAAATTCTGAAAACTGAAGATGACTCAATGAATTCGTTCACAGAGTTGTCGATGAGTCAGTTTAGAGATTTGATTTCCGCGTCGTCAAACAGTACATCTCCACTGGACATCATTCCGATACATCTTTTAAAGTCATTTCCAGATTATTATTTTCTCGACCTCCTGAACCTTCCCAATCTTTCACTGAAGGCGGGATGTTTTCCCCAGTCCTTTAAAATGGCCATTGTTAAGCCCCACTTGAAGAATGCAAATTCTGACAATGAAGATTGTTCAAATTATCAACCTATCTCAAACCTAAGTTACATTTCGAAACTATTAGAAATAGGCTTTCATGCAAATACGTGAACACCTCGAAAATAATATTCCCTTTAGCAAAAACCAAAGATCCTACAAGAAGTTTTTTTTCTACTGAAACAGCGCTGGTTAAGGTGACAAACGATTTCCTCCTCAGTTTAGATAGGACAAAGAGCGCTTTTTATTTTGGTCTTGATCTATCAGCTGCTTTTAACAATCTCGATCATGAATTACTTCTTTCAATTCTTGAAACAACTTTGGCTTTCAAAGATAAAGTGCTTAGCTTTCTAAATAGTTATCTGAGTAGTAGATCTCAAAAAGTGTTGATTGATGGTGAATATTCGATGCCAAGAACTGTAAAAACGGGTGTTCCTCAAGGATCTGAGCCAGGTCCCGTTATATTTTCATGCTATCTTGTTCCTCTGGAAGTTCTGTTTGAACACCTTGATGTCAATTATCATTTTTATGCCACTGACACTGTTATCTGTTTTGTTTACTATGCTTCAATAAATCAGTAGGCTTTTGATTTGATACTTACGTCTCTGCATCTAGAAACTCAAATAGATGTAAGAAGCATCTGAGAAATGATAAGACGGCTTTCAAAAGATTGGAAACCAGGAAGGAAAGTTGGTATTCGAAAGGCTTTCAAAAGATCGGAAATCAGGAAGGAACTTGAAGGCTAAAATTTTTATCAAATATGAAATTATCGCGTAGGAATTAACCAGTAAACACAATTTTCGGGTAAACAGAAATCAAAGGTTAAACAAAGTCGGAACTAAAAAACACTTTGCGAATGCAAAGCAAAAATTTTGCAACTAAAACGGATTTTCAGTATATTGGTCCCCTTTAAAAATGACCTGAACTACTGCATATCATTTATGAAGTTCATTGAGAATAGAACAGTATAAGCAAACCATTAATAACACTATATGCTGGTTAGAACTCACAAAAAATGTTTTACTGGTTTCTATCGCTAGATAGAAACCAGATACAGTCTGTTCAATAATATTAAATAACAATCAGATAGTGAGTTGTTTCGAAACAAGTTTATCGTTTTTCTGGCCGTCCAAAATTTGGTTTGGTCGCTATTGCGGACTTGGACACCCAATTGCTATGGCTTTTTTATCATTGTTTTTGTTTGTGATGTTTTCACCAACGAACACAGGGCTAGAGTCCAGTATAAGCCATCAAGTTTTTGGTGTAATTTCGATTCAACGATCAGTTCAGCTATTTTTTGGTAAAGATTTAATGGTTCAGGGTCATCTAAAAACTCAGCATTTTTCGAATGAATTCGCATCTTCTAAATTTAGGCAGATTTTAAATACAACCAAAAAAATAATGTAATTGTGCTTTGTTTTCAAAACGTTGATAACCACTCAACAAATTTTCAAAAAAGAAGCAGACTACTCGCTTTTGTTTAGATAGTTGAGTTTCCGTGAATCATGGCAATGGATTACGACAAAACGCATCCCAGGTTTAGACCTCGACTTATGAAAAGACTTTATAATTCTAGTATGGAGGGTCTTTATTGACCATAAATACACAGTCCAGAACTTAGGCAAAGTCAAGGTAAAGTCTTTTCATGAGTCCAGCTAATTATTTTCATAGCCAATTAAAGTCGAGCACGGTCTTTTAATAGGTCGAGCATAGTCTTTTCATGAGTCGAGGATGGCATGTTGTGGGATAAATAACAGTTAACCTTTCTATAGTTCTTTTTGTAGTTGTGTAACACCTACCAGCAACGCCAAAATAGCGTTACAACAGGCAGTCCAACATCGAAAAACAGGTGGATTTCCGCCCGAACAATCTTAAGAAATAATGAATTCTCAAGATAAAGTAAGCAAATTTAGTTTTCGCAAATAAGCAATATAGCAAATTTGTTTGGCTGAATTCAGCTAGTTAACAAAGCTCTAACAATCGGCATTTCATCATCAATGAGTCTAGTTTGTTATAATTTAGCTCATTTGGATCTGAAAGTCATTTTTTCAAATATATGTGCAAGAGCACAGTTCTTTTTTCTGGAAAATATGAGAAAGATTGAATAAATTGAACCGTAGAACCCGTTGACTACGTTATAAGCAAAGACCGATTTGCAGAGCAAATGTAAATTTTTTGGGTCCAGCATGAACACTTTGCGTGCGTCGAGGTAAAGTCGAGCATCATATTTGGGTCGAGCTAAAGTCCAGCATCAAAAACGTTGGTCGAGCCAAAGTCGAGCTGAACGATTAGGTCCAGCTAAATTCTTTTCATGGGCTGTTTCAGTCCAGCATGGTCTTTTCATACCATTTTTTCGTCAAGCATGGTCTTTTCATAATTCGAGGCCTAAACCTGGGATATTTGTTGAAACATGCCCTCAATCATATTTCATTTTATTGTAGTTTTTATTAACTCAATATTTGTTTAACGGTTATCATCGCTAGTAATTTTTATTGAAGTTATTGAAAATTATATTCAGCTGCAATCAAACTTAAAAAAAGCGAAAAAGGTGCGCAATCAGAATTTGAGTTTCTATCTAAGCATTATTGTGAGAAGCCTCGTTTCTTTCGGTTTCCTTTGTATTTATAGTCTCGATTAGAAGTACAGCAATTGCCCGGGTCGGGAGCAGTGAAAATTGTACAG